>NC_060907.1:10208491-10463491 GCF_014805685.1 Silurus meridionalis
GTGAAAAAAACGTCTACTTCAGCAAAAATGTGTATTTTATCAAATGAATCACTAGTAACTAACTATTTCCGGTACGGATCGGGTCGTGTCAACCAGCACAGTATTATATATAAATGGAACTGCCGTAAATTGTTTAGACACACTACAGACACACATTTTCACACATGCACGGTACAAATAGTGCCTCCGGTACCGACTAAGTAGCCACAAGTGGTCCGCATCACAAGGCTTAATTTCAGTAAAGATGTGTTCATGTAAATGGAAAGACAATATTTGATAGTTTTCATCACATAAATCTGCTTTGAGACAATGTTCATTGTTAAAAGTGCAATACAAATAAAAATTAATCGTATCAAATCTTGTTAAATCTTGTTCTCTCTACTGCTTCTCTTTCTCTCCCTATCCCGAGGCATCCTGAGGTTTGGCCAGCTCCAGTCACGTCCCACCTCATGAAGATTATGGACCTTGGAAGAAGTAGATGCCGAACTCGCTCTAGAGACGTACAAGTGCCAATTGGATCCCACTACATGTGTGGAGTTTTGACATTGGACCTCCTGGAGTGTTTGAAGGCTCTGGCATGGGGAAGCTGGTGCTGGATCTGTGATGATCACAAATGTTGCTCAGTAGCTCCTAGTTTTATAACCATAAAGACTGTAGAAGACTGTTGAAAGAACATTACTTATAATCTTATACTCCAGTGCTCATGTTAGTTCTCACTCTCCGGTGTTCTGTATTTTTGAAAGATTTATGATCAAACTCTTGATGTCACCCAAATGAGGATGGGTTCCCTTTTGAGTCTGGTTCCTCTCAAGGTTTCTTCCTCATAGCATCTAAGGAAGATTTTCCTTGCCACAGTCATGGCCATGGCTTGCTCATCAGGGATAAATACACACCATTCACCTTCACTGTTGATTTCTGTAAAGCTGCTTTGAGTCTGTTGTCAAAAGCGCTATAGAAATAAACTTGACTTGACTTGTTCACACAATACAGACTGCAAGAGAATGTATTTTTTATAAGCATAACATCAGGTACTTTATATCTAGATGGCTGAAGAAATGCATTTGATTATTTTTGTTGAAACAGTAGAAATGCCTCTTCTGAAGCAGAAAACAGTTCCCAGGCAATCTGGCAAAATATTACAAGTGACTGCAAATCACAGTGAAAATCACTGACTGCACCTTTAATACATAAATCTGCAATTTCTAACATCTTTAACAGCAAAATATTTATGCTCAGAACTGTTATATTCATACATACAATCGTATTATAATCCTCCATCCACTATAAATAAATCTGAACCATTCCATCTGCAGTAAATAGGAAGTGTGCAGTAATATCTCTCAAACAAATCTTACAATTGATCACTTCCCGTTTCTGACTCAGCCTCCCTCTGCGCCTCTGCCCTCCTTCCACAGGTACTCATCATCCTCATCATTATCATGCTCAGATTGAGCAGCATCTCCCATGCTTTTGTGAACAACCCTAATTAGCCTAGTTCGGTAATAAATGAGGTCTAAAGCTGCTCATCTCCGGCCCACTCTACATAGATACGAAGAACAGAACACACTTTACGTACAACCCCAAACCCGATCACAGAACCTTTGCTGACTGAGCAAATAATATCTAGAAAAATTGTGTGTATGACTCAGCAAACACCAACATCTGGCTCTAACAGCTGGCTGCACTCACATACACCCTCTGGCCAGTTCCACAGATATAGCTGAGTTGGAATTTTCCAGACATGCACCATCACATAGAGGTGATAGAATCCAAGCCATGAGATTTTTTAATAAATGATTAGAACAATTTATCAAAATTGTATAAATCCACATCTGGAATAAACAGCCAGTTGGTTCTTAGCTCTAGTTTGCATTAAATATTAAAAATTCTAAAATATTTTTAGTTTGTCATATTTTCTATCATTATTTCATTTTAAACTCAATCATAAATAAATAAATTAAAAAATTATATATATAATTATATATATATATATATATATATATATATATATATATATATATATATATATTTTTTTTTTTTTTTTTATTATTATTATTATTATTCCAGAGAATTAAGGTCCCCTGGTGGTCTAGTGGTTAAGATGCAGCGCTCTCACCGCTGCGACCCGGGTTCGATTCCCGGTCAGAGAACCATCCCCAGCCACTCTCAGTGCCGGTCCCAAGCCCGGATAAATTGGGGAGGGTTGCATTAGGAAGGGCATCCAGCGTAAAAACATGTGCCAAATCAAAACATGCGGAGGATCCGCTGTGGCGACCCCTAAAGGGAGAAGCTGAAAGAAAGTTTTATTATTATTCCAGAGAATTCTATAAAGAGCCACATAATCTTAAAACACTGGTTCATACAATTTAAAGCTTCTCGATTTTTATTTAGGTTCTTAGAGTTTCGAAATATCCCACACCAACAACGCTTCGAAAAGAAACATGCAGTGCATGTAGTTTCAGTTCTCTATACAGAAAGAGCACACACGTCTCCAAGGCCAGTAATAATGTTTATGAGCAGAAGGCCACAAAGCTGGCTAAGATTAATGACCCTCTTGTCGCTGCAAGTTCTTCCCTGTGTTGGTGTTAATTAAAACATGGAGGCGGGGGTTCAGTAATCAAATCCCCCCCAGGTGCCTTTTGTTCATAATCAGAAGAAGTGGAGATGCACTGACGCTCTAACAGACAAGCGAGTGGGATTGTGATCACAAACTAGCTTAGGGACACTGCTTTGGTTGTTAGCCTTCGTCACTAGGTGGAATTGATCAGGCCTGGGTACAGAAACATTATTTTAAAGATTTGCTCTGTAGATATGGACCAGAATGTCCCAAATCCAATATTGTATATGGTATGATTAGCGATCATCAGAGTTACAAAATAGCTAGCAAACCCACACACATTACACAGCCTAGCTATATCGCCAAAAACTAGCACTTGGGTTCTTCTTCAATTTTATCTATTTGAGTTTAGTTTGCTACCAAACTAGTTAGTAGTTTAAAGATAAGGAAACTACCTGGAATTTGCCAAAATATTACATTGTGTAAACCAGAAGCATGGTCACTAGCCAACAGATGTTCCCTTAACGGACATGGCAATTTGTTTTTGTTTTTCCAGCACCCGTTTGCATTGCACTTTTTTTTCACTTTTAGATTATTATTACTTACAGTGTTTTTCATTCATTTTAATCAGCTTAGTCTTAGATTGTTATTAGTATCTAATGTCTAATGTATTGTAGTGTCTCGTATCTTATGCGTCATATCTCTCGCAAAACATTGCGTTTAACAAAACAGTGGATTGTGATGCCAATTCACATTACATTCACATGTAAAATAACTTGGATAACTATCACTGTAGACTTTTCTGTGTACATTCCATTGAATTTATTATATTTTATTTCCCTATGGGATCAATAAAGTATTCTGATGTCACCTACTTCTTCGGCCACAGTGGCGTTTCTAATTCTGAATAAAGTACTGAATTTACATTAAAAGAAGTGTCAATCTGAGTGACTTCATAGATTCTAAAGGAAATATTATCTGATACTGATCAAAAAAGACAAGTAATTAACCGAGGAAAGACAATTTGTGCTCATTATGAAAATATATTAGCCTTTGATGAAGCTCTGGTGTTTTCATTATTATGGGCACATCCTGTTATCACCTACTGTTGTGGCAAAAAAAAAAATCTGGTGTATTTAGTTCATTCAGACTGCTGCTGTTGCGTGTGGAAAAATCAAAAGCAGCTGACTAGAAGTGGGTTTTATATATAAAATTCTCGCAATGTCTGGATCACGCTTCGACTGCCATGTCGTCCATCCAGCATCTCAATACCGAAACGGGTGTGTGTTTGTACGATTCAATAAGCCGATATATCATCTGCCCAGCTCGCCGTATCAAGCTGCGAGTGTAGACAAGTGACTAAGGGCTGAGAGAACATAAGCAAATCGATTACTTTGTGTTTTTTTATTTATTTATTTATTTTTATTATATGGAATTGGGTCATTGCTAAAACCCTGTGCATACACAAAAACTGAACTGTTTCTTACACCTCCATTTTTCTTTATTAAAACAATCACTCAGCCAATCGCTCATATACTTATTTACAAACTTTTACCACCTTCCCCGAATGTATAAATAAAGACAAAATATGCTGAATAAGCGGCTTGCAGAGAGAGTTGTCGGATTTACGATCGTCACAGGAGGCGGTGTGAACTCTCGGCTCACAGGGATGCTCATCATACATTTTAATATCCATCTAATCAACACATGCCGCGTGTAAATCCTTCCTGTTTATTTAATCTGCATTTTAAAAAGCCTCCATAACAAACATCTACAGGAGGAAGAATAATATCAGGTTAAGAGACGAAGCAGGACAAAGCAGGTTAACATGAGCAGGGAAGTTTTACTGCAGCTGGAGTCATGCTTGGATTTGCTGAAACCTTGCAAACCTAAAACAGGTGCTTTTCTGGGGTTTCGTCAAAACATTTCAGTTAATGTAGCATCCTGCATTCCTGTATATACTGTACATATTATATGACCTACCATGACCTGTTTTGTACACTATAAATCTTCTCCAACCCCAATAAATGAAATATAGCTCTAATTGTATGTGCTCACTGTAAAGTAAGCGAACATTATATGTCATCATTGTCGTTATTTTTTTTCATATTGATAATATAGTCAAGTGTCAGAGCTTCTATAATCTTGCAATTTAGATTTCTAGCATTCACTAGACTGTAGGACATTTTTATAAACTGCATCTTTGAAACATTGAACACAAAAATAAATCAAGAAAGTTATGAATTAAGTTAAAAATGCATCTTGGTGTTCAAAGGCTAGTTTTCTAGATGTGTAATGTTGCACTCTGGCTACGATTCGATTTGATTCACAATGATGACTTATGAGTCAATTCTCTGAATATTTATTTAAAAAAAAAAAAAAAAAAAAAAACTTTAATAAACAATGTAATAAAATAAAGTGTACTATGTACCAGGTGTAGTAAAATATACTACAGTTTCACCATATTTTAAAAATAAATAAACTGATAATTTTCTTTCAAAACTTTCCTTTTATAAACATCTCTGACCTGGCAAAAGTGATACCTATAATAAGGGCCATAAACCTCATTGTAGCAGGAATTAGAGCTCCAAAGTCGACTAAAATGGCCAACTTCCACAGTCCCTTCCTCAGGCATGGTAAACTGCAGCTGCACATGGTTAGGGTCATTTAAAGGGTCAACAAGTGCTCTTTTTTTTTAGCATTTATAACTTGGTTGTGTGACTTTATAAACTTTTTTTTTTTTTTATCTGAGTTGGAGACTAAAACTTGTTTAGGTCTACTGCTAATCACTGTAAATAACTGGTTATATCTGTTCCAATGTTTTCTCTTTTTTTGCCCTTTTCCTCTCTTTTGTAACTTGTTGGATAATAAATTGGAAATCATGATACATATCGTAAATCATGATTTGTGTGTCATAATATGATATTTTTACTGTATATCTGACAGCCATAAATCCCAATTAAGATTTTTATTCAAGATCAACTATATTTCCTTTGCCCTTTAAATTATATAGAAATGTGACAAAAGTATATACAGTGTAGTTATTTGTTTTAACCATTAAGAGATATACTATAATATATAAATATAATTCATTTATTAAATAAATAGCTATTTGGAGACAAATTCAAGCCTTCAGCAACAGATCTAAATAATAAAACAGTTAACCAATAATGCAACTCAGCTAAACAAAAATCTTTTTTGTTGTATTTGTGGGGATGGTAAAAGGCATACATTTTTATTTTATGTGACAACCAGACAAAACAGAAAATAAAAAAACTTAATTCACCCACAGTCCATAATATTATCTGCTGAGTGCACTGGAAATTTTGCACACATACTTTCCAAAATATTTAAAACCCATCAACAGCATCATAATCTCCCTTCTGTAAAGATGCTTTTACTGGTCTTTATAGATAGAGTCCTTCAGTGTTCTCTCCAGCCGGCCCAGTCAGGCTTTATACTAAAGTGATCTGAATGTTACACAACAGTTAAACCACAAATTCCACTTTTCCCAGCTTCTCCTCACAGCCGCCAGGTTACAGAGGATCCAATTATCCAATCCAACAGTCATTTAAAAAGCCTAGTGTCAGAGACGGTAATGTGGTGTAATTGTCAATTTATTTCATCTTTGCTACATAAAGGACGTTTTCCCCAAAGGACAACATGGAAGTTGAATGTCAGTGTCCATCGAACGATGTAAATTCAGTGTGTGATTTAGTCAGGCTGCCCACGATGCCCTGAATAACACAAATTTCAATAGATTTTTCGCTTTAGACACCATGTCAATCACTACATACTCTAGACCAGTGTTACCCAAACCCCCGGGTCGTGGACCGGCACCGGTCCGTGGGTCAATTGGTACCGGGCTGCACAGAAAGAATACATAACTTACATTGTTTCCGTTTTATTCATTATCTAATTCTGAACGATGTTTAATTTTGGAAAATGACCGGATTCTCTCCGCCACATCTGTCTTTGACTCACTCTTGATGCATGTCATGATGTCTCGGTCACATGTTTTACCAACATCCGCTACCTTCTTAAAGGGGCTCCGGCCGCTAACACATAATATATTACTGCTAAATTCAAACCCCCAAGATAGCAAAATGAACAAACAAACGTTTTTGGAAAGTTTCTTTGCGCAGGATAAAAGAGCCAGTGAGGAGACAGAGGATCAACAGCCTACGAATTCAAAGAAAAAGAAAGCTGCATTTAACAGACAATACCAGGAGTCCTATTTGAAATATGGATTTATTGCGACAGGTTGTTCCCACGCACCAAGCCCGCTCTGCATAATATGCGGCGACCGGCTCTCTAATGAGGCAATGAAGCCTTCAAAACTGCTTCGCCACTTGGAGACCAAGCATTCTGCATTAAAGGACAAGCCTTTGGAGTATTTTCATATTTATATTTTGTTGTATTTATCCGCCACATCTTGAAGGCCGGTCCATAAAAACATTGTCCGACATTAAACCGGTCCGTGGCGCAAAAAAGGTTTGGGACCACTGCTCTAGACCTCATGGAGAATCTGTTTCTAAAGCCAGCACCTAACGTACCGTTTACTACGGTAAAAAAGGAAACATTTTATTGGGCACGCTCAAAAAGTACCTAAAACATTCTTGAACAAAGTAAAAGTCGTTATTCAACTTTAACGGATGGGAATCCCCATGTAATCGGATACACTGACTGTAAGTAAAAGTGATAAGTACATGATCAGGATTCCTGTGCAACATTCTTCCCTCATCAGTCATTTTAGCCTTTAATCTTTCACCTGTATTTATATTGGTGTTGCACCACAACAGGAGAACTTCTTGAAACATCACTGCTCAAATTTTCAATGTATTCATGACGGTAAAAAGAATTCCACCATGCAAAACTTGAACCTCATCTGCAACACCAGTACAAGCAATACCGGTGTCCTAAAATCGCGAAATGTTGACTAGTTTAGCAATTGGAAAATGATGACACAAAGACAAAATCCTAAAGTGGGACCGGGACAGATACTGTTCGTATCTAGCCTTAGATAATCGGGTGCTCGTGATGGAAGGATGAGCTGATGCCTGAGAACAAAGTTCTATAAATATCCCTATAAATATTAATGTCCTCTAGAGGCGCTTTCTCCAGAATTCTACAGTTTCAATAAATCAAAAAGGTCTTCCTTGTCTCGTGGACAGGAGACAATTTTGAGAAAAAAGAAAAGCTCTAGAAGATTCTTGCTGCTAGCTCTTTCTTCTAGTCTTTCTTCTCATTCTCAGAGAAACAACAGAACATAAATCCACAAAGCACACTGAGAAATAGGAAAAAGAGCCCACTATTCATCAGAGATGTAGTTTTGGAAATGTAGAAAGTGTCCCGAGATAGAGATTTAAAGCAGAACCAGAGCCAACCGCATTTGTGCCATTTCAAATGACTTCCTACATCCGCACCCTGAAGACCTGTAGTCGTTTATTTTCGGTTCAAGCACTGAAAAGATCTCGTCCTACCTCTTACTGCTCAGCAAGACAGATGAACATCTGGATCAGACGACCTGTGGGTTATATTTATATGAGCTGCTTTTGCACAAACCCCGGCTTATTAACCCGCACTCATTAGTCGGGCGCCTGGATGGCGCTTGCTAATCTTTTTGCCGGTTGATGTCCATGTAAATGATATGCTTGCATTCGCGGCCTTGATCTCACAGGTGATTAATTTATTTAGCGTGGCAGAGCGACAGAGCGTTTTACTCTTCATTTGAGGCCTGTCGGATCTGGTAGATGCCACCATTAAGTAGCCAGCGGCGTGAGACGAGACCGATCTGGTGTATTCACGCTTCTCAGATGTAGCGCTGCACAACCTGCAAATGTTGTGAATAATGAACCAGCATTTTGCACGTCTTTTTCGGGCATATTCATGCCTATTAAAGCAGACGACGTCGGTAAGTGGGAAAAGAGTTCCATTGAATATGGTGTGACCTAAATGAAAAGGAGCATTTGAGAATACTTTATTATTAGAGCATAAAGAAATGCAGTGCTGTAACGGGTCAAAGCTTTTAAGGTAAATTCGTGGTCACCTTGGAAGTATTGTTCTTATTTTCTTTTTTTTCCCCCTGTAGACGTGAAACAGGAAATGGAGAGAGCAACGGTTGTTAAGTGGTGGAAGGAAATCTGGATGGGAACCCAGTGAAGGATTTCAACAGACCGTATATACTGTAGTAGCTGAGTATAGTTTTAAAACTAAGTGGCATTTACACAAAGTAACTGATCAGATCAGATATTAGCTATAGAGATAGATATATATTGGCTTATACATATATATTAGCCATATATATTCCTCTTCTAAAATGCAACACATGCATGCTATCTGGTGTGCATCAGGCAATGGTGGCTAAAGTACAAAAAACATGTAGTTGAGTAAAAGTAGGTACAGCAGGTAAAATATGACTCCAGTAAAAGTAAAAGTGTCCCTTTAAACTTTCACTTGAGTAAAAGTACAAAAGTATTTGCCTTCAAATGTACTCAAGTATCCAAAGTACTATGATTTATTACGGCTATAATGTTCCTATTATCATGTTTGTCACAAGTCTCTTTGCTTAATCAACTCGGTTTCTGTGAAAAGACTCTAATGTTCCTTTCAGCACACCGATCTATTAATAGAATAATATTAATGAGTCAAACACTGATTGATATTAAATTATCATTAAACCAAAACCTTTTCGACTACAAATAAGGCCACGGGTGTTGTAGTGAGTTAAAGTCAGCAGTTTCTTCCATTATTTATTCCTCTCTAAATGTCCTGCTTGCTGATGAACTGAGGCTGAACTGTATGCTTGTGAGAAGTAGATACCACCAAGTGGCAATCCATACAAGTTTAAAACAGAGCATGCGCTCGACCCTGATTGGTGGATCGCTGTGTGACTGAGCACTTGAGATTTTTTCGAGAGTGATTTCACTAAATGTAGTTTAGTGAAAATTTAGATATTTGACTTTGAAATGTAGTGAAGTTAAAGTTTCCCCAAATAGAAATATTTTAGTAAAGTACAGATACGTGAAAATTCTACTTCAACAAATTTTAATTCTACTTCAACAATTTAATTTACTTTGTTACTGTCCACCAGTGACATTGGGATATATAGTTAGTTAGTACAGTGTAGTTTTAATTCAGTAGATGATAAAAATACCATGTTTATAGTAGGATATAGTAAAATATATATAAATTTTTTCTTGTATCTCACTGATAATGGTTATAGTAAAACTAATATTTTGCTGAGTACATCATTGTGCTGGTACCTTAAAGATCTGACTCCTAAAATTCTTTGATATTTTTCATATTCTATGTGGTGGTCAGTTCACAGCAGTGCCCGAAATTAATCTTTTCCAATAAGCTTAAATAGATTCTTACCTTTTATAGGCATTTTTCAACTTTATAAAGCCATTTTTAAAGCCATATAAAAAATTATCTTTTGAGTACAATTCTTAAATGTAATCAGTCAATTAGAATAATAATAATACATTTTGGCTGTTAACAAGCAAATCAGAATTTTATATTATAATAAAATATAATATCATATAAATTGTATAATATATTTTTAGATTAGATTTTTAGATTTCGTATTATATTGATTAATATGAAATAAGTAAACGAATGTATGAATTTTCTGCACCATATTTTGAATTTTTTTATCATTCTAAATGAATTTTTTAGACTGAATCATGCAGTAAAAGACCGGACTGTAAATGCGCATAAACACAAGTCTAATCTACTAGACTTACTAGTCTCGTAACGTATGCGTGCACTCTGCAGGTAAGTTTGGTTTGGGTTTTCGTGATAGCGTCGAATCACACAACAAATAAAACAACAATTACGATATTATTGTATATGATATATACTGTATCGCTCACCCCTACTTTATAGAACAAGAGTGGTTGTATTTTTTCATCTGCCACATCCTGATAGGAGTCACAGATTTTACTTAAATTTTACAGTTTTAAAAAACAGAAGTTTCCTCCAGACATTGTGCTTCCAATCTCGAAAGTTTAAAATCTGAGTATCACCAGTTCAGTCTATTTATTGTCTATTTTTTGTCCTTTGAGTAAAGACAGGATGTGTTTATTTATGCCTGCAGGTCACATGCTAGCTTCGTGACTTCCGCAGAAAGGCACTGGTTGTTTCTCTCTCTCTCTCTCTCTCTCTTTCTCTTATACACATCTGAATCCACAGCCAGGGGAACAATCAGACTGATGACTGCATTCTCTGATCAGCAGTCTTATCACTGTGCTGCCCATTTCCTTTTCCTCTGTTCTCCAATGCTGCATTAGAGAGACAGAAATTTTCTCGGGTGAACTCTACGCGAACACGTGTGATAAACAGCGACTACGCTTTTGGGTTTAAAAGTCACCTTGTTGCCTTAATTTATACACAAACATTATATTAATATGTTTCCAAACAAAACAAAGAAATAAATATATGCTGTTTCTCATTTGAGTTTGTTTAGCTTTGGCTGTGGTCTGGTCACTGGCTGATGCACGCATGTGACCGCAATGAGATTAGGTAGACGTGGGTGGTCAAATGACCCGAGCACTTCCCCCGAACAGCCACAGGATCAACTGACCTCTCCACTCGGGGTAATCGCCTTTAACGTTCCAGACCAGCTAATTACTGCAGCGGAAAGAGGGGGAAAAAACCCAGAGAATAAACAACAAACAAAAATACCTAGAACTCAACACAAATCCTGCATTATATTTCATTATACACATATAGCACATAAAATATAAACATAAATCTAAAATATACCTTTAGAATACTAGCATACATAATGCAGTCGTCTGCACATTATCTGTGTAAAGCTGCTTTGAGACAATGTTCATTGTTAAAAGCGCTATACAAATAAAAATGAATTTAATTGAGTCTTCTTCCTTCGGCTGCTCCCATTAGGGGTCGTCGCCACCGCGGATCATCTGTCTCCATACCCCCCCCGTCATCTACATCTGCCTTTTTTCAAACCGACTACCTGCATGTCCTCCCTCACCACATCCATAAACCTCCTCCTTGGTTTACCTCTTTTTCTCCTTCCTGGCACACATCCAAACCATCTCAATCTCACCTCCCTCACCTCGTCTCCAAAACGTCCTACATGCTCTGTCTATCTATTAAAATCATTTCTAATCCTGTCCATCCTCGTCACTCCCAATGAAAACCTCAACATCCTCAGCTCTGCTTCCTGTCCTTTACTCAATGCCACTGTCTCTAACCCATACAACATCGCAGGTCTCACCACAGTCCTATAAACTTTCCCTTTTACTCTCACAGATACTCTTCTATCACAAATCACTCCTGCTATCACTCTTCTCCACCCACTCCACCCTGTCTGCACTCTTTTCTTCACTTCTCTAACACACTCTCCATTACTTTGCACTGTTGACCCTAGGTACCTGAACTCCTCCACCTTCTCCACCTCTTCTCCCTGCAACTGCACCCCTCCACTGCTCTCCCTCTCATTCACACACATGTACTCTGTCTTACTCCTACTGACTTTCATTCCCCTTTTCTCCAGCACATACCTCCACCTCTCCAGGCTCTTCTCAACCTGCTCCCTACTCTCACCACAAATAACAATATCATCCGCAAACATCATAGTTCATGGAGACTCCTGTCTGACCTCATCTGTCAACCTGTCCTTCACCACTGCAAACAGGAAAGGGCTCAGAGCTGATCCTTGATGCAGTCCCACCTCCACTTTGAACCAGTCTGTTGTTTCTAGTGCACACTTCACTGCTGTCACACTGACCTCTTACATGTCCTGCACCACCCTCACATACTTCCCTGACTCCTCACTCGGCACCCTGTCACACGCTTTCTCTAAATCCACAAACACAATGCAACTCCTTCTGACCTTCTCTATACTTCTCTATCAACATTCTTAAAGCAAATAATGAGTCTGTGGTGTTCTTCCTCGGCATAAAACCACACTGTTGCTCACAGATGGTCACCTCTTCCCTCAGCCTGGCTTCCACTACTTTTTCCCATAACTTTATGGTGTGACTGATCAACTTAATTCCCCTGTAGTTACTGCAGGTCTGCACATCTCCCTTATGCTTAAAGATCATTAATAATGCATTATTATGTATTAATGCACTACCATGCACTCACACTTTATGTGCATTACTGATCTGCCATATACTCTGTATAATGTATTTATTTAATCTGTATTGTCTTGTATAGTTTGTCTATAAGTTTAATGTAGCGTACTTTATGTCTGTACTTTTGAGTCACCAACAGCTGGAACCAAATTCCTTGCCTGTGTCAACACACTTGGACAATAAACCTGATTCTGATAACGTGTCTGTGAGTGCACTGTAGACACAAAGCTTATAAGGCTCTATTATAATGCATTATAATGTAATTCCAGTTATGACACTTAGCTTTTCTTTATAAACCATATAATGTAGTCATATGAGGATACGAATTGCCAAACAATAGAGACAAAAGTTTGAGACACCTGACCATAAGATTAATATGCGTTTATGTCCTTTTCCAAATTTTGTCCCGATTTGCTGTTAGAATAATCTCCACTCTTCTGGGAAGACGTCCCACTAGATTTTGGTGTGTGCTCATGAAAAGTTCTCATTTAGCCAAAAGGGTGTTAGTAAAGTCCGGTACTGATGTAGGGTGAGGAGGACTGAGGTGCAGTCAGCTTTTCAATGCATCCCAAAGGTGTTTAGAAGAGTTCTATTGCAGGCCACTCAAAACAATGCCCTGTGCACAAAGTGAGCTCCATGATTAAATTTCGAGGTGGAAGATTTCGAGTGGCCTGCTTTAGAGCTCGGAATTCAACCCTTTTAAACACCTTTGGGATAAACTGGAATGCTGACTGCACCCCAGTCCTCCACCACACTCCGAAATCTAGTGGAACATCTTTCCAGATGAATGGAGGTCTTATGGTCTGGTATCTCCAAACTTGTCCATGTTGTGCACATAAAGCATTCTAATTTTGTTCGTACGAACATTATAACTGCAAACATTTATGGTGTTATCATGCATTTAAAAAATCCAGTATCTGGCATATACATATAAACACATTCATTTAGCTAAAAGACAATTATACTACTTATAAGTGTTGCTTATGCTGGGTACAATAAAGGCTCATGAATGCTTTATAACAGGTTATACATGCATTTATAATGTATTTCGAAGGTAATATGACAGGTGTTACAGATGATATAGAGTGTTATAAATGTTGTAAGCATGTTCACAATGAATTCAGGAGTTAGATCCTTAAATAAACCCAAATCTGATTATTAAATAGTGCATTTTCATAAGGTACATGATGACACACACACAAAAAAAAAAACAACACAACCATAGTAGCTCCAGCATTAAACTGGAACTACAAGAGCATTTGTTAGGAAAATCCAGAAAAACCAGCTTCATAGCTTCATGTAGAGTCGTGCCCTACCATCGCTCATCCAAACACTTTCTAAATATAGCTTTGCTATAGCAACCACGTTTAAGATAAAGACTCATAGTTTGTCGTGCTTGCGCTCCAAATAGAGCCATCAAGATGAGCCTCCTGAGCAAACGCAGCAGGGACAAATACAGATCTTACTCTATTCTAAAAATAAAACTAATAATTAGGACAGTGTCAAGGTTGCATCAGGAGAAAAAAAAAAACAGCTTAGTCAGGGAAAGGCTGTGCATGAGAAAGGAGAAAAATCTTTCACTGCTCTAAATTTAAACAATTAGGCCTTTTTTCCCACGGCCATCAAAACGGGGAAACAGGAAGAAGTCTAATAAACAGCGTGCGCTATGAATCGGTCCCTTCCTCTCAAAAAAACTAAAAACACACTGCCTTGGGATGGACCACCCCCGAATCACCTCAGATTTACTTAAAATGAATAATAAAAAAGGGCCGTTTTTTGGGGTGAATTGACTGAAAAGTGGCTCATCATCATCCTTTCATTAGATTTACGGTCAAACATAAAAAGTTAGGTAAGGAAATAGAGCTAACATGCTGTCGAGTCCTCGCATTAATAAAGTCTCTACTCAAGGGAGCAATTCTAGTTTCTGGGGCATCCTAGCTTCTGTAAATGCCAGAAAAAAAACACTGATGTGGACCAGCATACAATCAATAATGAAAAGCAGGCATTGCTAAACATTTCTCCTAATCGCATGTATGTGTGTGCATGTGTGTGTGTGTTAAACACTCTATAATTTGAACGATTATGAGCTTTAGGATTAGGGGTCTCCACAGTGGATCATCCATCTCCATACCCCCTGTCCTCTACATCTGCCTCTTTCAAACCAACCATGTCTTCCCTCACCACATCCATAAACCTCCTACTTGGCAGCTCCATCCTCAGCATTTATACTGATATACCCCATGTCCCTCCTCTGCACATGTCCAAACCATCTCAATCTCGCCTCCCTCACCTTGTCTCCAAAACGTCCTACATGTGCTGTCCCTCTAATAAACTCATTTCTAATCCTGTCCATCGTCGTCACTCCCAACGAAAACCTCAACACCTTCAGCTCTGCTACCTCCAGCTCCACCTCCTGTCTTTTACTCAATGTTACACAACATCGCAGGTCTCACCACAGTCCTATAAACTTTCCCTTTCACTCTTGCAGATTCTCTTCTATCACAAATCACTCCTGTTACTCTTCTCCACCCACTCCACCCTGCCTGCACTCTTTTCTTCACTTCTCTAACACACTGCCTGAATCAATAGTACTCTTGTATGACCTGATGTACCAACCGGAATGCGAATAATGAGTGGTCCTGTAGAGGAGGCGTGGCAATAACAAAACTGCATTTTCATAAGAGAGATACGCTATTAGGTATTAGGTAAGCGAGGGGGTGGGCGGGGGGCGGGGGGTGTTTGTTTTAGATAAATCTACAGACATATGCGTGTTTTTATTCTTCCAATTCCAGAAAATGTCTCCTTTCTTTCTAGGCATTACACAGTCGAATTTCCAGTGAAGGCTTTTACACCATGCCCCACAGTGCAGTGCCCCAAGACTACATTCCCATTCAAAACCACATTCCTATAATACCTCAGAAATAATTAATGAAACACTCCCATCAGCTGAAAAGCAACACTCAACGCTCTCTGCATGTACAAGTTGCTGCAGCTTGCGATGACAAACCCTGACACAACAAAGTGATCAAAATATAAAACGTGGATTTCATCTGGAAAAGAAATCTCATGAAGCGATTTACGGTTTTACAGAGGACCGTAATTGTACAAATATTTTTTTTAGGAAGCTAAAAATACATAGAGACAGAGTACAAACCCTCCCCCCAAAAAAAGAAAGTGAATCGACCTGTTGCAGCTTGCTGTCTTCATTAAGTCCTGCTTCATATCTGTAGCTCTTCTCTCTTTTCTCTTTCTTCTCTCTTACACCCATAAACTCCAAGCTGTGGTCTGATGCTGCTTTAAATAAGGTCCTCCTCTCTGGAGTTCTGAAGCTCGTATGGAGTCAGTGGAGCTGGTGTGGTGAGACTTGGGTGATGTCTGGTCGAGCCGGCTTAAATTCCCACGCTTTAAAAGTATGCTTCTGTGTGAAGAAGCATGACCAGCCTCAAATTCCATCTACCTTCTGGCTGTTTACGGTCACATGACGCTCAAATGATCTGTTGGGGGATTTCCTCCCCAAAGCAACAATCCTTTTTAAATGCAGTTTTGAGAAAGAAATGGATTGAAAATGGATGATGTAAAATCAAGCAGTTCGGAGCTGACTCTCAACTGCTGTCAGTTTTCCTCTGCTTCGATTGAATGTAATTGTACTGGGTTGTAGTTGAAGGACAATTCAGCTAATGAACAGCTCTAGAGCGTCTGAAGCAGATATCTAGAAACTGTCACGCTCAAGACGTTCATCAGTAAACTCGTCCGGTTTATAAATTCACTGCAATTCTTATGTGAGATTTTACAGCTATTCTTAGCAGGTCGAGAGAGAAAACGCTAAATTACCGAGCAGATATCAGTGAACAATACAGTGAGTCTTTTTTTTTCAGAAAACACTAAAAACCGTGTGGTAGTGTGAGCACTGCTTAATTATTAGTGGCAAGTAGTAGTTTACTGACTAAAAATAGAGCGAATGTCCATTTAATTACATTTGAAAGCATTTGGTAGATGCATTTATTCGGAGCGACTTACATATATCTAATTCATAATCTCATTCAACTGAGCAGCTATGGGATTAAGGGCCTTGATCAGAGGCCCAGGAATGGCATCTTAATATGGCTGGGATTTGAACTCATGACCTTAATAGCCAAAGTCCAATGCTGTGTTTACACTTGGCATTAACACGCGACCGGATGTTGTCCAGATTCCCACTGAAGTGTAAACTCAATTCTAAATGGTTTGTTTTCCGATCAGCGTGTTCTGGTCTAGAGGTAGTGGAGGGCGGATTGTGATCGGATCTCAGTGTAATGGAAACGCAATCCAGCCAAAATGTCTGCAGTTCAACGTCGCGCAAAACCCCGCCCATCTCTACCGAACTGTCTGAAAATCTGTCAGGAAAATGCAACCTCCTCATCCTCCTCATTTTGTGGGATTTGCAAAATGTCCCACAACTGAAAAGGTTTTTAGAAGGTTTTTGCACTGGGGGGACCTTCTACAGACTTAGTTAAATATTGTGCTGGAAAAACAGATTTGATTGTTTATCCAGATAAAGAAATCAGTTGATGTTGGCAAGTGTAAATGCGCCGTTTCCTAATTGACTGATGATCCGATCTGCTTGATCGCGTGTTAATGCCAAGTGTAAACGCAGCCTTTCAGGTCCTGTATACTTTCTCCATCTGTGAATTTCACCCATTTTCCACCAGGCAAATTTACTCCCTTTCATTTTGCCTTCAGATAAAAATAATAAATAAATAAATAAAATAAAATAAAGTACAAATCCTTAAGCTTGAATTGTACATTTTCTCCTTTATGACAGTAGGAAGGGGGACTGTTCAACACTCATATACCGCATGCTACGGCTAAACTGTAGATGGCAGCACTTCAGATTCTGCGCCAAGCCTCCAGTTTTATTAGAAATAAATCTGGCATCTCTTTTCCGTACTCAAAGAGAAACCAAATGCACGTCTCCAATGCTTTTCATTGTAAAGTTTTCCTTTGTTTTCATGAAGTAGGATACAGTGTTGGTGTACATCAAAATACTTATAAGATACAGACACAATCTGCTTTTAATACACGCTAGTTTCAAGTATGTATATTTAATTGACATATTCTTAAATTTAGGAGTATGCATACATGCTTAGTTTAAACCTTGGAGCTTAAAATGCTGACACAGCGTTTTATACTATATAGTACATTGATCTATCACAAGCTCCAGAATCTTGCAGGTAGTAATCTGATTGGTTAATCACACTCAGTGTATGTACACCTGACCCTGACTTTTCATACATGCTTAATCAAATCATGCTAACACATCACAATTAATTCTTACGTTATCGTGAGATTTGTTGTTTTATTGTAGTGCTGACATTTTGCTTGCGCTCTGAGAGCAAATCAAAATATCCCAGTACACAGTGTGCGTGAAAACGTCATGATTTATGTCTAACACCTGCTGTTTCACCCTGTAGTTTAGAAACACTGCATATCGGTAATGTAGCAAATAAATTATAAGTTATTTATAGATAGTGTAGAGATAGGAAGAGACAGGGTGCTGAAAAAAAAGAGAACAATTTTGAAAAGAGGAGAGGTCGAAATATTCAAGAAAAGAAGAGTACAGAAAAAGACGAGAGGAAAGAAAAGATTAAAACATTAAGAAAAAAGAGCAGAGCAGATTTGAATCTCCCCTCTTTTCTCCTTTCCTCTTCTCTTCTCCCTTCGTCTTTTTTCTTGATAATATTTGAATTTCAATATTATCAAGAAAAAAAGTCAAGGGGAAAGAGTAGAAAAATTGACTGAGGACAGAAAAAGAAATAGATAGAAGAGAGTGAATTCTAATGTCCTAACAGAGTATTAAATAGAATGAGGAAGAGGATGGAGTGTTCATTCTCTCTCTCTCTCTCTCTCTCTTTCCACTTGAGTGTGTAAGAACACTACTTTTCCACTCATCCTTCATTAAGCCTATTTTTAGGCAGGAAGTAAGGCACAGAACCTGAACAGCCCTCGGATTATGCACTCCAACGTTCTCTCTCACTATGTCCTCTGCACAGAAGGCGAACGTTTTCACTTTTCATTTTAACAGCAAACGTCTAATAGTTTCATCTGCATCCTCCTGAATAATTCACAATGGATTCTGATTATTTGGTCACATGACCTACGTGGAGTCTTTAAAAAAGAATTTCCATTAAACTGAAATCGTGCTTTCTGCTGAAGCCACTAAAACATGGAACCACAGCCTGAGCAACAGAACATCATTTACTGAAAAGCTGTAATTTCTCCTGTGATCCTGATATACCGGGGGGGGGAGGGTAGAAACAGGGAGGGGATGCAGGGGTGACGATCAATTTAGCCAATCCCCAAAGGCGAGAGATTTGATTGACAGCTTGTTGTGACATCAGTGGTGATGAGACTGAAGCAGGAGGAGAGAAGCATGCAGTCATCCAGCTGTGTGTTCTGAATGAATGCACACCATAAAACACAGTGCACAGTTCATGAGCAACACACTAACACACACAACATACTATGGTTATACAATGCATTGCTGTTCAACAGTGTGTCCTAAATGCGTCTTCAAGAATAATAGACAACAGGGTGTGACCTACAGGTACTGAATCAACGTTCAGGTGATGTAATGCAACATTTCGTATAAAAAAAAAACCATATTGCCACAAATCTTGTAAGAGATGCTGCCAATCGAATAAAGAATCCCACAGCATTGTTTTCTAAATGTATGATATGACCAGCATTATAGTGTAGCACATGATACCAACGCTACACATACAACCTGACCCACGGTTATAAAGCGACCGTTTTATCCTCTGCCCTTTTCTCCGTCTCTATTTATAGTGGAGTTACGTCTGATCTCAGGGGGAGGATTGAAACTGTAAGGGCTTATAAACAGGGGTGGATGAAGGGTTGAATTGTTGAACTGCAGCATAAATACTTTAATAATTGAAATCAGTCAATACAATGCAAATGTATGTTTATTATTAGTGAGAACAAACTCAACATAGAGCATGAAGACAAAATACTCTTGTAAATGTTTTAAAGTAATTATGGTGTTTTAAATTGTGTAAATAATCAAGACACAAATCTATGTTTCCACACTGTTACTCTTCTATCTTTTATACGGATTACATAATCAGAGAATATGTTTGCGATGTGAATTGGTTTATTTAGGAGTAGGCATTTCAAGCCTACATTATTTTGTCTGTGAGGCGAGTATTCACTGAGATTCAGGTTGTTTTTATTTATGTCTGTGAGGAGAGATGACAGAGAGCGCAAAGAGCGCCCCCTGTCTGTTTTTGTTTATTTTACAAAAGTTTGTTGTTATAATGAGTGTGTACAAATAAAATTAGACAATTAACAGATCGGATCGGAATGTATTGTTCTTATCTGTATGATCAAAAATACAGTTTGTTATGAGGAAAAAAGAAATGCCAGATAGTTCAGTGTGCATCATGGGGGATTTTGGTGCTGATTTAAGACTTCAGTAACAAAGCACATCAGTAAAACAAATGTTAACTAATTTATATACATACCACAGATTCTACAAAGTGCTGACAAAAAATTTTCAATATTCTGGCTCATGTTGATAAAACTGCATGGCTTGATAGCGGTTTTAGGCTGTACATTCCCTAAACACAAAGCAGGACAGGTTCAACCGTTCATGCTGTTCACTTATACCATCTGCATCTCTCACCCTAAATCGAGATCCATCAGACCAGACAGTTGTCACTGCCCCCTGCCCCCACTGTATCCACAGTTTCCACTTCTTGGCTGACAGAAGTGGGAAAAATGTGACCTTTTTTTATTTGCAGGGAATAAAGCACGAAACACAGAGCTGAGCTGCCCTCAAAGTTCATACTCCGTTGTTCACATTCTCCTTCACAACATCTCAAAACGAGTCCCAAATCCCGTTCAGGAAAGTCGAATAACTGCATCATGCTGAATAATTCAACATGGATTCTGATTATTTGACCACAAGGCCTACATGGGGATTTGAGAGCTATTAAATTAATGAAACACAGCCTGAGCCATAAAATATCAAAAGGTCCAAGAATTAATGTCCACTCATTCTTGTAGCACAAGATTGTGCATTCTGACATGCTTTTCTGTCCATCACAGCTGTACAGGGTGGTCTTTTCAAACAAGTCCAACAACTAATAATGAGCAGGGTCTTTCCATTTACTGAATGTTTTTACACATTTTGGCAGCTGATTTGAACCTTAATAAAAGTTCTTGGTCTGCATGATTTTATCGAGGACTGACTGACAGGGAATCATTCTGCTGATCGGTATGTGTGCAGGTGGTTCCTAATTTAGTGGAAAGCTTTGTGACTGTAGATCTCTGACAAATGTTTGTGTCATTATGGGATTAGTGTGTTTGTGTGTGGGTGTGGGTCATGGATATGGTTGCAGAAGTGTGGAATATTTCGAGTAAATTTCTGAAAACTATCCATGGGAACTTTCCAGGTTGGAATCTTTGCAGGAATGTATGGGAATTTATATACATTTGGGGGAAATGTATATAAACTGTATCATATACAAACATAAACAAACATTTTGTCATGCATGCAAACAATACAGATTTAAAGAATGACATTTCTGACTTTGATTTAATTGTTAGTTTATTTTTGTTGCACAATAGCTTACACACAACACAACGTTTGTGCGTTATGTTATAGAGGAATGCACAGTGCATGTAGGGGGTGTGGCCTCAGTAACCCTGCAGTGTGCAAGTGTGCTGTGTACATGTAATTGATGAATGTGCAGGGTAGAAATTTTACTGAAATGTAAATAAATCCAGATGTTTTAACTAAGATCATTCTGCAAGATTTTTTTGTACCTACATTTAAGTTTCCTGTTATATGCTGACCTGCAATTTTTTTAATTCCTAGTTCATTCTTATTAATTCCCAAATATATTTCCAAGTCTTGAAGATTCCTAGAATTTTGCAACCCTCATCTCTGACAGCCTTTCAAGGCATGTACCCACTTCAGCACAAGATTAAAACCGTATGAGTGAGGTGCTGTATATCCAGAGCATATTCCAGAGTATCAGTGCTGATGTCTTACCTTCTGCCTCATTAATTCAGCATGATCCTTCTTACTCAGTCTCACTCACACACACACACACACACTCCATCACAAACACACACACACACACACTCACTCCCGCACTTACTCACTCCCTCACACAATTACACACTTACTCCCTCACACACACACTCCCTCCCTCACACACTCACACAACCTGCTGCTTACATCACAGCACACCAGGATTAGAAGAAAAGTTCTTATGCATTAATTATACTGCATTTGTTATACGCAAAAGTATATGAATAAGATGAGAGCGTACTGATATTACATTCGGTCTATTATGAACCCGAACCAACAAACATTATACATACAAAATTATTAAGACTCTTGACTTTTTCTGTAATTATGTGGTTCTTTCCCAAACTTTTACCACAACGTTTAATAATATAAAAGTAGGGCGCTCTGGATAAGGGTTTCTACCAAATGCTATAAATGTAAATATATATATTACGAAAATAATAAGTACTTAAAAACCTACTAACTGCCCAGGCTTTAACCACTTTCAGTGTCCGGCAAGAGGAAGACGCGGATGTCAGGTACGGAGAGTAGAAAAGCTTGACGGCTTTTCTGAACGATTTGTTTCTGCTCTTTCGGTTCAGGCCGATTTGAAATTTTAGGCCGTTCACATCAAAAAGTTAGCACAGTTATGTAAGAGGTAACTAATCCACAATGTTATCACAATGTTCTCACAGAGACCGACAGATACAGAGATATTTCAGGGAGAATGCGAGATCCGGGACACGAACGCTTCGACGTGCACACACGATAATGGAATAATAATATGATAAAAAAAAAAAAAAAGAAAAACTACATAGACATTAAAATAAGTGTAATAAAAATGTTAAAACGTCAACAAAGAACTGAATTACATCTTTAAATACAAACAGCCAGAATACACATACATGTGTGAATGCAAACCCAAGACATAATTTCTGATTAAAAAAAAAAAAAAGACCTTCATTTAAAAAAGTATAAAAAAAAAAAGTATAAAAAAAAAATAATTATTATGTATTAAGTGTATCTGTGAAGAATACTATGATTCATAAAACCCATAAAAAAAATTGGCACATCTTGTCCAATCCACTGTGTCTATTCACTATAAAGGCCATTGTTTGGTCAGCGAAAATGATCTCGCTGACCTATGAGAGGACGTGATGTCCACACTTCCAAGACGAAGGACTGCACTGCGACTCTGCAGAAATCTGAAGTTCGTGTTTGCACTTTTGCACTCATACAAGCACCACAGTGAGTGTCTCGAAAATTACATGTGGGAAAAAAACCATGACGAAAAGGTCGCACTCATACCTGCCACGCTCATTTCTGTTGTCTGGACATTTTAGTGTAGATGGGTAAGCTTTTTTTTGTCAATGAGGGGGACTGCTGGGGGGGGGGTGAGGAAAAACCTAAAAACATCGTCTTCACACTGTGTTGAATAATTCCGGGCCTCAAAATGACATAAGTTCACACAGATAAAAAAAAAACCAGAAGGTATTTGGAAATAGGACTGGATTTTTAAGACTGGGTTTTCATGTCTCTTTATGTCCTCTCTTATCTTCCACTCCTGTCTCACTCGCCGTCATCCTCTCGCTAGATCAGTCTCCATTTACACACTTGAGATGAAAGAGCAGCAGGGTGGAGAGAGGCTTTTCCATACACACGTCTCTCCTCGAGCCCACAGTGAAGCGCTCGTCTGATACGACCCGAGAAACACACCTGAACTCTGGAACACAATTTCCGATCAATTACTCAGTTAACCGAAACGTCATTCGTCGACCAATGACTCTCCTCAATGAAGAGAATTTGCTCATCAGTTAGTAGTGATAGTGTTTGAGAAAATGACCCTGAACCACATGTTCTTCTCCAAATTGCTACCACAAAGCTGGAGACCCACAATTGTATAGTAGGTATTTGCGAACGTTAAATATTCCTTTATTTGAACTAGAAGACACAAACCTGCTCCAGCATAATGATGCCCCTGTGCACAAAGCCAGCTCCATAAAGATATGCTGTACATGCGTTGGAGTGGAATCTCTGGAGTGACCTGCTATAGAGATCTAACTTCAAATCCATTAAACACCTTAGAAAAGAAATTGAAACACTGACTGCACCTCAGACCCTCTTCACCTCACCTGCATCAGGACTTACCTTTACTAACACACTTGTGTCTGAATGAGCACAAATCTCCACAAGCACACTACACTATCTAGTGAAACATCTTCCCAGAAAAGTGGAGGTGATTCTAACAGCAAATGAGGACTAAATGTGGAATCGGAGGTTCACAGACTTTTGCCCAAGTAGTGGAAGTTGGTAGCTCAGTGGTAACGACTCTGGGCTACTGAACGGAAGGTTGGGGGTTCAAGCACCTGTATTGTCAAGCAGCCACTCTTTGGGCCCCTGAGCAAGGCCCTCAAATCTCAGTGCTCAAGGGGTGCTGTATCATGTCTGACCCTGCAGTCTGACCCCAGATCCTAACCTGACTGGATATGCGAAGAATGAATTTCACTCTGCTGTAAAAAAAAAAAAAAAAAAAAAAGGATGTGACGTATAAACAACCTTTATTTCTCTAATGTTTAGAACAACATATACAAAACATTTTTCCAGATAAATCTGTCCAGCAGACTTTTCATATTATTTTGTGAATGTGACTAAATGCTTTATTTTCTATAACGGCAGCTCTGACAGTAAAATGTGCTAAAAATGCACTTATAATACGTTTTCCTTTCTGTAGCAGCGACCACAACACACGGCTCCAGTGTCAGTGCTCTGTAGCCGTCGGAGGCAAACATGTCACTTCTTTTTGCCATTGTCTTCAAGATAAACAACTTTTCAAGTTTCGAAAAACACGACAAGCTTGGTATTTTTTTTTGTAATTTATCAACTTCCAGAAAGTGAAAGGAAAAGGAGGATAGTGAGGGAACAAAGGAGAGTATGCCGCTGTTTAAACAGAAATAACAGCATTCATGAGACTAAATTTAGAACCTTTAAACCTCTCATTTTTATTGTGTAAAATTTATGTATAAAAACAAAAAAATCATTCATGATTCTGTGGCTTTTGGTGCAAAATGAATGGGGGGTTGCAGAACATTTAATAGCATATTAAAAAAGTATATTGACAATTTTATGTAATTGTATAATTCTGTAATTTTACATAACGTGTTTTTATAAAAGATTTGAAATTGCAGTATGTTGAAGTGTCACATTTTTGTGAAAGTTTCTGAACTCATCGAAAAAAAAAAATGTATATATGTATATTTATTTCAGTAAATGTTTCAACCACAATTTCTCTCTTTCAGTACAGTTTTGTCTCCATGACAATTCTTTCTGAAAGGTTTTATAAAAAGTTCCTTTCTAAAACATTCAACCCCCAAAAAGTCTCAGTTTAAATCTGTTTCATTGATCTCGAACAATACATATGAAACCAGCCTTAAGACGTACCACACAGGAACCCAGCATTACACAACTTCACACGACATTTCACTGCACGTCCGGTCTGCGGAAATGACCCACATGTTTGGTGTGAGTCTGTGTCGAACCCGCCGGTCCTCTTGACACGTCTCTCTGGATCATCAGTGGCCTGTCAGCAGTCATTATGCCCAGCAGCAAAATTTACAGCATCTGTTAGCGTGTCTGTTTGATCACAAAGACACCCGTCAACAAAGCGTAAATGTTGGCCTTCAGGGGTGTCAGAGATGAATAAGCATGCTCTGTCACTTTTTTTAATTATACCTCCACCACCACCACCATCAAAACCAGTACTACAAAATAACCAGCATCACAACCAGCACCACTAAAACCAGTACTATCAAAACCAGCACCATCAAAAATACAAAAAAATAAATAAATAAACAAATCACATTACTAAAGACACACAGTTTCTTCAAAAAGTAAAAAAAAAAATCAAAGCTGCAAAAGTTAAATGACTGCAATTATACAATTATTGGTTTGTATTTGTAATTTTGTAAAATGTTAGGAAGATTTTGATTGAAAAAACGCACACTTTCTTTCTCTCTCTCTCTCTCTCTCTCTCTCTCTCTCTCTCTCTAATAACACTAATGTTGAGAACAAAAGCAACTCAACACATCAAAGTTTTCAAATAATTCACAACACATCAAAGTTAAAGCACCAGCCGACCGTATCAGGTTCTAACAGGAATTGGAAGCTCGAGAACAGAGCACAGGACCACCGAAAATGAACAGTGGAACGTTGGAAAAAGGACCAGGCGATATTTTGACTGTCTCATTGGAGAAATGAAAAAGAGCAGTTGTGTGGGTGTTACTAATAAAAAAGTAATACAAAAATAAACATCTGGATCAAATCTACACTTCCGGTAATATTTTAACAAATACGTTTTTTAAAAAAATGAAGAAATGTCTGAAGAGTTTCAGAGAAGTCGAGCCAAAAGGACCGAGTGTGATAAAAACGTCATTTAGAATTTCAGTCTTTCAAGATCATATTGATCAGATTAGATTTTGATCACAATTTATAGATGCATTTTATTAAAATAACTTCGATTCTATATAATAAACATGTTCCATATAAATCGGGGGAAAAAAACCTTCATTTCGTATAAAAAAAAAAGATAAATAACTCATATATTCTACCTGATTATCGCACCTACAGTATACAGAGCCGCATCTGATGTCTGAATAGGAACGTTCTCTTTTTCTTTCATTTCTTTCCAACCCCTCAATCTCATACACTACAGGATTCGATCGAATCCGTCCACACTGCACCAACATAAATTGTGGAATAAAACTGGAGATACACTTTCCATAGCACGCTGATGTTGTCTGCTTTAAACAAAGCGCACGTCTGCAACGGGAGTTTCAACGTTCCCACTGAAATTAGGGCTGAAATAAAATCCTGCGGTACTACAATGGGTTAATATGAAAAGAATCCAAACAATGAACCTTTTGAAGGAGAGGAACGTCCTGAATACACTTTGCTGGGCAGAGGGAAAAAGTGGAATACAGGTGCAGACTGGATGAGGACTAAACTCTTAGATTGTTAATTGGATTACACACATGGCCTAATTCGTGTAATACTGTGTAACACCGGCTCAGGGCCAGACGCCAATGACTCTCTTCTGTAACAACACAATCAATTATTGGAGTCACAATACAGAGGAGGAACATACAGGGCTGTAAATATATTAATGATATTGATCTATAGCTATATAAATATTGAGATTGATTCGTTTTAATGTGGTGGTACTTCATTAATTAAGCACATATTTGATTGAAAAACATTTTTGATCTTGTTCTGTGCTCCCATGTTTTCATGTGAAGGTCTAAATGAGCTGCTCGAATCTCTGGATTTCTTTATTTTAGCTCTGATTCGGTCTCCTGAAGAGAACAGAGACACACCTCGCAAATGATATGAAAGCACTTCCTTCCTCGCCCTCGTTCTGTTACTCATAACTTGGCAGCAGCTACTGAAAGAATTCTGGTATCAGGTGTCGGGTATCAGCTGATAAACAGAGCTCTCGTCTAAACATCAACAACAACATCAACAATGAAAAATGGACAGAATGTCAGGAGGAACCAGACGAGTGTGAACTTCATTTTTCACTTCCCTATCTAACAGGAAGCAGTCGTTGTGTCAGCTTTCGGCATGCCCACCTGCAGCGTTTCTTGTGAAACAGGTGTGTTTTCGTGATCTTGTTAGAACTTGCATGTGAGGAGGTGAGGAACTGAGGGAGAGGTTCCAGCTCCTGATATTCATCATATCAAATACAATTACCATCAATATTTCCTCTGATTTGAATACACTCTCTGGAGTGAGTAAAGATCATCATCATCATCATCATCTCCATCATCCTCATGATGTTGGTCAATATTGTTTACTCAGATGTTCCATTTTCTGTTCCTGAGGAGCATGTAGTGAACACAATGTGTGATGGTTGCACACCACATCATTGATGAAAGGCAACATATCTCACACATGCTGCAGCTTTTTCTACAATACAGTCATCAGAACCAACAAGTTGATGGATCAACTCATGCACCATAATCGCCGCGCGTGCGCGTGTGTGTGTGCATGTGTGTGTGGTACTCACCCATCGGGTGATAAGGTTCCGTATCGTACTGAAATCCATGATCTATTCTCAGGTGCGCTGTATCTTCTCTTCTTTTCTCGAGGATCTGAAAAGCGCTAGCTGATTTTTCTCCCCACTATCTGATCCATGACTGTCCTGCTGCTCTTCCTTTTTTCCTTCCTCGAGGAAATTAAAAAGAAAATGCAATAATATAAAAAAAGAAAAAAAAAAAGGAAACGGGCGCCGGTATTGGAGGATTTCCGGATTTTATTTCTGCCCAGGTGCCGCTACGCGCTCGCGCTCCTTCGCGTGACTTTTCAGCTGTTTCTATTTTATTTCTAATTAAAAATTCCTGCTCTTCTCTTCTCTTTACTGTCGCTTCTCCTCCACCAAACTGTTGCCCCGGACCTGTGTGTATTATATAGTATTCTTGCCCTGTCTTGTCCTATCCTGCCCGGTCTGTCTCTCTGTCCTCTGTATGCTGTGTGCATTATATATATCTCTCCTAGCTCTCTCTCTGCGTGTGCGCGCGCGCGCTGCCGCTCCTGCTTCTCTTCTCTCCTCTCTCCTTTCGCGAATACGTCACGAGCCCATGTCGCGCATGCGCACTTCCTGGCACACCCACCCGCCCACATTAATTTTAAACACCACTCAGCCTGATCAGTCGCCTCTCTTGGGTTGCCATGTTCGCGAAAAGTCACCTACATACCTGGTTTATTTATTTTTTATTTTTTTCTATCATTGTTCTAAATTAGGACAATACTGTGTTTGTGATAATGTGATAATAAATGCCAATTCCATGTTTATCCCACATATACGTGTTACATTTGGAGCAAATTGCTTTTTTTGAGATGCTTTTCTGCTCACCGTGTTTGCAGAGTTGTTATACAAGGTGGTAACAAAAGGTTTCGAGACTAGACAATTTATCAACTTTGACACAATATCTCCTTTAAAATAGTCTCTTTGTGATACAGCACTCCAAGCGTACCTGCCACTTTAGGAATGCGTCCTGGAAGTTCTTGTCGAAGCCTGTCAAGCTCCTACTAAGATTTGCGCTGGATCTCCACATTGGTGTCAAAACTGCGAGCTTTGTGCTGGATCTTCATCCTCGGGTAGAGAAAGAAGTCTGCAGAAGCCTATTCTAGCGTGTAGGGTGGATGCAGATGTGAGATCATGCCAGGGCTGGACTGGCACAAAATTTTGGCCCTGGCATTTTGGCCCAGACCGGCTCATTTCATACAGCACATTTACAAATACCATATATCTTTGCACACCTTTGAATATGTATACCAACTCCTATTCCATAAAAGCACTAAAGCCATATAATAATTGTTAGGAAAGAGTAAGAGTTGACACAATAAAAACTTCTATAAAGTGTAATTTATTAATACAATGAAACTATAATTACCACTGATGAATCCCAAAATTAATTATGACATCCATCTTTTGTGTGTGTATGTGTTTGAGCAAGAAAAGAAGATGCATGATGAGTTGTTGACCATAAATCATGTTAAATAATAAAGAAATGTATCAGGCACACTTAAAAAAACTTGTGAAAATTTTAGCTCAACAAGGAAACATCAAAAATTTGCTTAAAGATTTGCTATTTGTCATAGCCAGCGTGGACAATGTTTATACAAGCTATTCTAACCATCTTATGGTAACACAGACGTTATAGTGTGGCTGCTACTCCTGTGGACATAAATGTAACAAGGCCAACTCTCGTAGTCGCAAAGCAAAGCGGATACTATTACGCATGTATGCATGCTATTACTATTATTTTGTGTTTTTGTCTCAGTTTTATCAAGAGGTATCTACACTTCCTCATTTATTATTTTCTTTTTTCGTGCAATTTCTCTGCGCCTAGCTTGCGTTTCTTCTCCATCTCACTCTGACTCTTTTGACAGATACATACTGACTTTGCATGCTCACACAGACCCCAAAGATGTGATTGGATCAGCCCAATGTCAATTAAGAAAAGAACCAATAGGCTGCTGATTAAGTGTCTCATGGCCGGTCTGTCTGGAAACAACCCTCTATGCTGACTTTTATGACAAATACATTACAACACCGCAAAGACCCAAGTGCCAGCAGCTAATTAGGCAAAAAAAATTAATAGGCTGATAAGAGTTTTTAAAGTACATCGGCCCAGCGGGACAATGCTCTATCTGCAAGATGGTCAGTCCACCCCTGTTTCTCGGTGATGGAGTGTGTACATGGTCAGAATAGAACCAGTTACAAAGCTTCAAATCTACACAGGACAATGTCTTTTGTCACACTGGCTTATAAATGTCGGTGCTCCCTGTGACTGTGTGTGAGCAGCCTTGTGCTGCCATCTGTTGGCGTGTTACAAAACTAGTCACAAAACTTTTTGATACCAGTTCATAGGACCAGTCCAGCCAACTGATCTGGCAGTAAGAGACATATTGAGTGATCTGCACACAAGTAGACAGCATTGACTTTTACAAAACGTTCCTTGAATCATCACTTGTGATTGAATTCCTCACATCAGGTTTGCTGGAGAATGGCTGTCAGGGTTATTTATAAGGTAAGGCTTGTGGTGCATTTGTTTTCAGACAGAAATGTCTCATGAAATTTTATCACATGTATCTGTACTGTACTGGGCGTTTTTGTCAACCAATTTAATGCTTACTTACAAATATTCCCTGGATTACATCACCTAGGACACGTTAATATCATAGTACCATTTCCTACTATAAAAATAGCTATGCTTTTCATAGAACAACTATTTATTAACATATGCCTTTTTAAATTGATCTTACATGATACAAGGATAACAAAAGTGCCATTTGTTAATTTTTAGATTGAGATCCGGGCATGATTTGTTCTATAAGACCTGGCAACCTGGATTCAACCTGATAAGGTGACTGTCATTAGAGTAGCACATTAATAGGGCCCTACAGCTCATTTGACCATGACAAATCTTTTGTGGGTGCAGACTGGAGGTATTAAGTATAAATGTCCTTGGAAAGGCTGATGTTTAAACCAGAATGTGACTGGAAATGATCATGTTAGACAAAATGCTAATTTTAAATAAAGCTTTGGGTCTGAAATCCTTATGAAATGGTTCACTTTATATCATTGTATTGATAGGTCGTTCGTATTTCTTTCATATGGACGTGGCCAAATTGTCCATCAACACATCAAGTCTGGCATCAAAATTGTAAGGAACAGCTCTCCATCTCACACTGCCACTGCTTTTTCTTCATGCACGTTTCTGTTTTTTTAACTGGCTAACATTACAAGTAATAAAACTACAGTCATGTCTGTTTCCCAACTATTTAATATGATTTCTTGGATTTGGCTGTGTTTTTCATAGAAAGTTGTAACTTGAGGCCTATTATCAGTATTATTATCTATTTTGAAAATCATTATTATTCGTTACATCATTAATGATATCATTATTATTTTCTATCCTAATAAATCAGCGTTATATTTTATTTTATTCTTGAGGAAAAAAACATTTTCGATTATCATTTAACGCGTTTTCATATACAATTAATACCACTAATATGCATGAGGACCGTGACGTCATCTGGTGCCTTTTTTTAGCAACGTTTTGAGCCACATTAAACATTTTCCCCTGAAAAAAGTCTTTTTATATATATATATATATATATATATATATATATATATATATATATATATATATATATATAATATTTTTTTTTTTTTTTGCACTACTACAATTATAACAAAATTCTCTAAAATATAAGGCAATGAACCAAAGCCAAGACAACGTTGACATATTATGATTTGTTTTGGAAAATGTAATTTTTAATGATAGAGTCAATTTAATGATGCTTTCTTTAGTTTATTCGAACGACCTCATAAATGACTTTATTGTATTTTCTGTGAAAATCGTGTGGCACATTTGGTTAACAGGTCGGGAACGATAGAATAGGAACTCTTTATGCGGGGGCTTGTTTTCCAGACGGACATATTTTCATCCGTGTTTTTCCGCTAGTGTGCGCGCGTTCGGCGGGTTCCGTTAAAATGGCGAGCCGATGGAGGAGTGCAGAGTAATAGAGACGAGAGTGCTTTATTTCTTTAACACGAACAAAAGGGGAATATCTGCACAATGGCGGCGTTGGATCAGAAATCACCCAACGTGCTTTTGCAGAGCCTGTGCTGCAGGATCACGGGAAAGAGTGAAGGTAACACCGCGAAACCTGCAAGTGGCTGAAACGTCAGCTGGGCTAAAGCTAACCAGCCTCAGCGCTTTATTCAGTGCTCAGGAGCAGATATAAACACGAACTGCTTATGTTTTATCTACAGCCACACATTATTATATCATTATATAATATAATTTTAATCATGTTGTAGAGTCCTGTTTTTTTGAAGACCTGCCTAGTTGATGCTTTATATGCTGTCAAAGCTTCTAATATGTTCTTTATAAAATAAAAACACATTTAAATTATTGAATTACTGCTTACTACTACTATCTCATTTGAAATCAGAGAGTATTTATTGGATAAATAAATAACCAAATTAATAAATATTATCCATTTGCAGAAATACATTGGTGAAATATGGTCCAAACATTAAAACTAAAGAGAAAAACAAACAAACAAAACTTTTGATAGCTTTAATATTAATTAATATACAATTAATTATCTTAAAACTGGATTAAAATAAAAAGCATAATTAAAAAAATTTAAATATAGATATATGTATGGGCTGTCATCTGGGTCATATATGGGTTGGACTGCATCAAGGATCAGCTCTGAGCCCTTTCCTGTTTGCAGTGGTGATGGACAAGGTTAGACAGGTGTTTCCATGGACTATGATGTTTGCAGATGATATTGTTATTTGTGGTGAGAGTAGGGAGCAGGTTGAGAAGAGCCTGGAGAGGTGGAGGTATGTTTTGGAGAGAAGGGGAATGAAAGTCAGTAGGAGTAAGACAGAGTACATGTGTGTGAATGAGAGGGAGGGCAGTGGGGTGGTGCGGTTGCAGCAAGGTGGAGAAGGTGTTCAGGTACCTGGGGTCAACAGTGCAAAGTAATGGAGAGTGTGTTAGAGAAGTGAAGAAAAGAGTGCAGGCAGGGTGGAGTGGGTGGAGAAGAGTGACAGCAGGAGTGATTTGTGATAGAAGGGTATCTGCAAGAGTGAAAGGGAAAGTTTATAGGACTGTGGTGAGACCTGCGATGTTGTATGGGTTAGAGACAGTGGCATTGAGTAAAAGGCAGGAGGCGGAGCTGGAGGTAGCAGAGCTGAAGATGTTAAGGTTTTTGTTGGGAGTGACGACAATGGACAGGATTAGAAATGAGTTTATTAGAGGGACAGCGCATGTAGGATGTTTTGGAGACAAGGTGAGGGAGGCGAGATTGAGATGGTTTTGGACATGTGCAGGGACATGGGGTATATCAGTAGGAGAATGCTGAGGATGGAGTCACCAGGAAGGAGGAAAAGAGGAAGACCAAGGAGGAGGTTCATGGATGTGGTGAGGGAAGACATGCAGGTAGTTGGAGTGAAAGAGGCAGATGTAGAGGACAGAGGGGTATGGAGACGGATGATCCGCTGTGGCGACCCCTAATGGGAGAAGCTGAAAGAAGAAGAAGAAATAGGCTGTCAAAATTAACGTGCAAATTAATTTTAATGGCACTAATTTTAACGCACGATTAATGCAGCCTGCAATTCTGTTTTAATTTCTATTAAATAAATAAATAGAAGCCAAATTGAAACCTGGTGTCGATTTATGCTATTTAAAAAACCATAATTACCTTAAAGCATTTACAAGAATATTTTTACGAGCTCCCTGTCATCTGAAAAATGTACACAGGCTTGTCTGTTTGAGCAACAGGCTTAGAGCAAAGAAAAAGAAATAATGTGAATCTGGTATTTCCATTTTCTTTTTTTTCATGTGGTTAATGGACATTAACAAGATCTTTAAAAAAAACCTATAAGACCTTTGAAACATGCCTGGTTTTAATGCTCTATATTGAGTTTGGTTTCACTAATAATATACATACATTTGCATAAAGCATCCATATTTGTCCATGCCCATGTTGATTAGAACATTTAAAACTTGAAAAGTATTCAATTAAGGTACATTTTAGAACAGGAAAAAATGTATGATATAGTTGTGATAAATCACAAGTTAACTCATAATAATAAGTTCTACTTCTTCTCTTTACATATATATATATATATATAAAATCAGTATATTTAATAGTGCTGTAGAGTTCTGTTAAATGAAGACTCGGCTTTATGAAGACTTTGGCTGTTTAATTACCTGCTTCCAACGTAAAACTGCATCTCATGAGTAGATTAATGGATGGATGTTTGTTGTCTTTGGGCAGGAAAAAGTGAGGAAATATGGTCCAAACACTAAACCTATAAACTAAAATAAACAAATAAAAACAACTTTTTTCCCCCCTTCAAAAAACATAAGCTAATTTATTATCTTTTAAATGTGGAAAAAAAAGCACTTTTTTGGATATGTTGTCAAGGCAATCTTTTATTGATTGCATTTTTAGTAAAGTAAATACATATCCAAATTATTTGATTACCTGCTTCCAACTTAAATGTTGGATTTATCTGTTGGATGGATAAATAAATGAACATTTGTTGTCCATGGGAGGGAACACAGTGAGGAAATATGTGTAAAACATTGACCCTAAAAAAAGAATAATAAAAATAAAGTTTTTCTCTGTAAAAAAAAAAAAAAAAAAAAAAGGTACACTAAGATTGTTGTAAGATTATGCAAATTATTCCCTTAAATAAATGTTTTAAAAGTAAAAAAAAAAAAAAAACATTTATAAAATGATTTCAACATGTTTGGAGGTGAATTTATATTTTACTGAACATGGCCTTACATTATTATTGGTCCCCTGGGAAGTCTGCTCTGTTACTGTCCAAGCTGTTCAGGCTTTTCATTTGTTATGCATCAATTCTGTAATTCATGACTTTGAACTTCTGATCAAAAGCTCATAAGATCAAATCCCAACACCATCAAGATGCCACTGCTGGGCCCCTGAGTAAGGCCCTAAACCCTCAGTTGTATAAATAAGATTATTGTAAGCCACTCTGGATGAGGATGTCTGCCAAATGACTTTAGTGATATTTTCCTTTTTATGAATTTCTATTGAAATACCACATAACAGCTTGATACAGTTCTGCTATTCATCCTCAGGTAAAAGGTTTCAGTTTGTGCAGTTTTAATTAAATCAGTTCTTTTTTTGTCTGATTGACACTTTCTCTCTGAAAGCTTTTCTAGCTTGTAATAGACAAATGACCAAGAAATGCCATTGAACCCTTTAGTGCACACATGGACGAAACTTATCCAGATTATTACTCATCCGGAATTAAAGGAGATCAGGGAAGTAAAACGGGATGAAACATTTCAGCAATTTTACATCTAACGTGAAAAACGCTTTTAAATACATTTTTAATTCTAAAGATAGTCCACTAACAAAGTGCAATTACTGAAGGATTTTGAAGGCTCTGACCCTCCTGCTCTGCCACTGGGGTCAAGCCAACTTCATCAAGATAAATATAGTCTCTGTATTAGGCTTTAATGCAGCATCATGTCCATGAGATGTAATATCGAGTACATTACCTACGTCTAGGTCTCATAATACACAGCATCATCTTTCTACCTGCCCTGCCTTTTACTGATGTCTTTTTTTGAGTGTGTGTGTGAGCAAACGCATTTATCCCGCTTTATTAAGCCATGAATTTACTTGTCGTTTCCCGCAGCTGATGTCGCGCACCAGTTTCAGTACGCTGTTCGGGTCATCGGGAGTAATTACGCCCCCACCATCGAGCGTGACGAGTTCCTGGTGTCCGAAAAGATAAAAAAAGAATGTGAGTGTGTGCAGATTTTATAAAAAAAAAAAAATAACTTTTTGAGCTGTGTGTGTGTGTGTGTGTGTGTGTGTGTGTGTTTAAAACCACATCCTATAATATTTAAGTGTATTCATATAAATAGCTGATTTAGTGTAGTGGTATGCGGTTTCTTCTTTAATATCCGCAGCCTGTTAGGAGGTTTTTGATTTGTGTGTATGTGTGTGTTTGTGTTTGAAGTGTTAAAGCAGAGACGAGAAGCAGACGCTGCTTTTTTTTCAGAGCTCCACAGAAAACTCCAAACTCAGGTCAGTGTTTCCTTCTCACCCTGGTGCTAAAGACTGTATGCACTTTGTCTTTTCAGGGCATCATGTATATGTGTCTGTTTTGTTTGTTGTACTCAGGGGGTGCTGAAGCACAGGTGGTCCATCTTGTATCTCCTTCTCAGCCTTTGTGAGGATCCCAGGAAACCATCCACACGGGTACAAATGCAATATTCATAACTCGCATGCAATGACTGCACAAGAGAAAGTCATCTGAATAACGGTTGCATCAAAATAGTGATATAGCTGCAAGCCTGGAGCAGCTAATTTTTTAGGATTTTGGGTCTTCTGGTGTGTGATCTCATGTTAACGGTTTTGAAAACGTTTTGTGCTTCACTGCAGTGCTTGGTAAACAAATAATTGTTAGCGAAATAAACCTTCATTATGGTCATGAGCCTCACCTGTAAAGTATGAGGTGAGAGAGTTAATCAAAAAAGTTACATACTGCTGTTTTAATAAGTGGTTTCTTGGATTATGTCAGATTTTTAATGACATTACATACTACAGCTTTAAAAGGTAGCAATAAAAATGTTTCTATATTTTACAAAATCAAAATTAAAGAACTAGTCAGATGGATAATTTTTTTTTTTTTGGTTTTTGTTTTTTATAAATGTTACATACTGCAGCTTTAATAAAACCAGTCAGTTAGTTGAAATAATAAATGTGTGTTATTTGTAATGAAAGATTACATACTGCAGCTTTAATTGCTGTATCTTACTTTGTAAGTCATTGGTCAGTTAGATAATGTATAGGGATGCACCGAAATTAAAATTCTTGGCCGAAAACCGAAACACCGAAAGAAATTATGCCAATTATTATTAACATTGCATTTATGGCTATGACTGTGTACTAAACTTACAATTTTAATTGCATGAATTAATATTAAAGTTTCAAAGAATAAATCAATTACAAATTATGAAAATATTTATTTATAGCACATTGCAACAATGCACAGGATCAAATAAATTAAAATTCTAACTTAAATGTTTAACTTAAATGCACTCATGTGTACATTAAATAATAATGTACAGGCCCTCTGGCCTGCTGAAAGGTTGTAAAATTAAATATGTTCTTTCATAAAAACAAAGTGCATTCAGAACAAGTGCAACTGCTTAAAGATACAACAATACAACACTATCACTGGGAAACTTCCTGCCTTTTTAAAAACGTCCACCACAGACGGAGTGCGCATGCTCGGAGGGGTTTTGCTTTTCTGTGCCGTGTTCCTCTCATATTCAGCATAGTGATCGGGACGTTTGGATTTCAGGTGATAAATTAAACCCGACGTGGAGAAAGTTTTTGCAGACGCACCCTATCTTGAAATTTCGGCATTACATGTATTGCAAATCGCTATCCGTGGATCTTTCTCAGATATACTGAAACACGTCCACACCGCAGACATGTTGTTTTAGACATGTACGTGCAGGCCGCGGTTTCTGTTTGCATCATCACAACAAACTGTTTCGGCCGCGGTGTTTCGGTGATCAAAGTCTTTCGGCCGAAAACCGAAAATGCGCTTTTGGGCCATTTTCGGCCGAAAATTTTCGGTGGCCGAATATTCGGTGCATCCCTAATAATGTAGATATATATTTTTTTATTTGAACAAAAAGTTACATACTGCCACTTTAATAGCTGGTCAGTTAGAGGAATCAAGGTACCGTAATTTACCGACTATTAAGCGCACCCAAATAGAAGCCGCACCCACAATTTATTTTGAACATAAATAAGCTGCACCTGTCGATAAGCTGCTGTCTACACTGAAACTAATGAACTTTACAAGAAAGTCATTGTTCACTGTCTTCCTTCCTCCTTCCTTTCACAACAACAGCATCGTCATGCGTTTAAAAATCACCATCGGTGAATTTTTTTTTTTATCCCAATGCCGTGCAGCTCAGAACACAGGTGAAGTGCGTGTTTTCATGCCCGGTTGTTTTCAGCGTGACGAATGATTCACATTTCCTGTTGACAGTCCGAGTGAGCGGCAGGTCAAACGTCAGAGGAACATCATCCATATTTATGATGTGGTGCGGCCCGATTCAGTGGGAGCGCATCTGATTTAATATAAAGAGTTTCATTGGTTCACCTGAACCCGTTCCGCAATTTCATTGGTCTAATGTTATGGGGCTCAGATTTTTGGCTTGAAGTTTGTGAAACCGGTAAAAACCCAGGAAAAATTTATAAATTAGCTTTAATAACTCATTAGTGAGAGAAATGTTTCTAATTTACAAATAAAAAAAGACATACTACACAATGGAGCTTTAAAAAGAGTCAGCTAGAAAAAAAACACAACAAATGTTCAGTTTTCCGTCCGGTGACTGAATGTATAGTAAGCAGGGTTCCAAATATAGATCATTGCTAGTTCTGGAGATGCTTCTGCCCTATAAAGCTTTTTTTACCAACTGATACATTTCTAAGGAAACCATGTGACTTCTGTGCTTTTCATATGCATGCGTGAATGTACTGAGTCAGCACAATGTGTTAATGAGATGGTGATGTAACCTGCTCTCGCTCCGTCTGACAGGTGGGCAGTTATGGTTCAGTGTTTGCCCAGGCTTTGCCACGTGATGCCCACTCCACACCGTTCTACTACACTCGGCCACAGAGCCTATCTCTCAGCTACCCCGAGCGCTCTGCACTGGCTGCCCACAACGCCTCCAGCATGGGCACCAGTGGCATCAGTAGCCTGGGCATGTACCCTCTTAATGGCCCCGGCCCCAGCCCTCAATCCCTGCTTACTGGGTGAGTCGGAATTTTTGTTTTCCCACTTTTACTTCCCACTTCATTTCATAAATACAGGACAAAAGACGAGCTTGAAACAGGTCTCATATGGTATTCATGTTTGAAATATTACCGTTACTGTATTGTTATTAATTTATGTAAACTAAAATCGCTTCCCAAGTCCTTGCACACTTTCTAGGGTACAGCACAGAAAACGAAATATTCACTTTTGGAGTTTAGGATTATTTGGTTATTTATTTGATCCATTTTGGTCAAAGCTGTTAAACTTTGGGATTTTTTTTATCCCCTCTCCTACAGGGCCAATATCTCCTCCATCTACAAATGTGTGTCCGTTCTGCAGAGCTTTATTTGTGGCTCTGCTTGTAAATTGCGCCACGAGCCCTGAATTATTCACATCTCCGCCATCATCCGCGAGCACTTTAGATATTTAAAGCGCCGCCGCATTTGCTCAAGGCCCCGCGATCGAATCGATCGACGAATCCGTTGCATGAATCCTTAGGCTTTGCTGCGGTATTGCGATTTCACCCTCCACATTCATCGTCATTCTTTATAGTCGAAAATGAGCCATTAAAAGGTAATTAGCGCAGTCCCATAGGCTTCGCTAATGGAATCGTAATATTTTAGTAGACGGCCGAGGCGTGTGTTAATGTGCACCACTAATTTAAAAAAAACTTGCTTGAGTGTCTTTTATTTATTTATTTATTTTTTAGGAATCTTCCCTTAATTAAGATCTTCTTAAATTTGCAGTAATGGATGCAGTAACCAACAAACACTTGAATGCGGTCTTGTTTGCTCTTGAACTAAAAGCATAAAGATTTATTGCCTGGTGTTGAGAGTTTGGGGCAAAAGAACGGGTTGTGGGATTTTTCACAATAAGGCAACACTGTGGGAACTGTGGAAGGCAATTTTGCTCAACATTAAAACAGCATTTCAAAGAGATTTTTGGCTAAAAATTAAACGTTTTATTGAGTCAGGAGATTCAAAAAATGTTTATGTTCAGCTGTTCTTGTGGTCTTTCATCGTAGTAATAGCTTCAGGGAGTATTTATATTTCCTTGTTCCATGTTCATATAGTATTTTTTCTATATTATTTAGCCAACTTGATTGGCTTTCATGGTGCGAATCGGGACGTGGTTCTGAATTCTGGCGGAATGCGTATTGCCACACACAGCCTTCACATCAGGTCTACTGCTGAAAAATGACGTAGCAAATCTCATATTATAAAAGGTTATTTAGCAGGTGCTCACTATGGCATTTAACAAAACAAGACGTTATTTTCCCGTTCTGCATCCAGGAAGATGCAACTCTACCTCTGCCATGTTAATCTATATTCTGTGTGACTCTCAGGACACCCAGTCTTGTGATACATCATATTCATTTAGCAGCAGCGGTGCTGTGAGAACATATAAAATATCAGTCCCAAATTATTGGTCACTTTCTAAATAATGAAAGTATAGCGCATCTATTAATTATTACAAATAGCTAAATTGTTTTTTTTGTTTTTTTCATCAATGCAAAAATGTTTAAAAACTATATTAGGATACAAACGCCAAACTAGTATCCAATGCAGACTTTTTAAAATCGACGCATCACATTGCTAAATTTTATGTCAATGCACCAATGCCCATCGGTGCGTCTCACCACCCCCAGTGTGGCGGAGTCGAGGAATAATAAGGGGTGTTTACGCTTCTCTTTGTGCATTTTAACCACACAATCACTTTCTGGCTCTCTTGTACTTTTGCACAATCAGCACTTTGTAATTGTCAGTTTTTTTTAATCATCACTGAGATATGCTTTTAATTCGGATCGTAAATCATTATCATCTCCTGATGTGTTTGTGTGTGTGTGTGTCTGTGCTTTAGCACCCAAGTTGTAGCCGATCCAGCACGTGGCCCTCGACTTTGGACTCTCCCGATCACAGGGGCCGCTCCGCTGAACTCCCGACCCACAACAGGCTCCGTCCCTGGCCCCAGCTCTAGTCCTGCACCCAGGCCCCCTCACAGACAGAGACGGGACGGAGACACCGGTGGTGAGTCTGGTCACCATGGCAACTCGGAAACAATGTAGTATGGTCTTGGTGATGTAAATGGTATTCATGATTTTGGATGTGTTTTTATTCTTTTCAGTTCAATTTATTTTTATCTGAATTTGGATATTGGATCTGTAGTATTTGAATTTCAACAACAGTTGAAACTCTCTTTAGTCTAAGCCCCGCCCCCTACCTGGGTAACGCTCCACCCCACATACCTAGCAAAGTTCAAACCGAGTTAGCAATTTCAGGGCCTGACTGCAGCATGACATCATTTTCAAGCAGTGAGGTTGGTTATTTATTTATTAAGGGTGTTCACTTCAGGCCTTACTTCATTATTTAGATAAAAATGATAAACAGTTGTTGTACAGCATTAGGGAAGATCTCAGTCTCTGTGGCTACCATGTGCAGGCTTGCTGATAGGATTAGCATTGCAACTGGCCTTTTGCTCACTTGGTTATTCAACTGTCAATACTGTAAACACAGGGAATTGGGCTCATGCTGAGTTACTGCTGCAAAAATTCTCAAGCGTGGCATTCGCTCCCATGTTTTTCTTTATAATAACATTGGTTGCATGATTAGTTGTACTGGAGGTGGTATGTTTTTATCCGGCATTGCATGCTAAAGGTTTCTAAAGGTTGTTCATCAAAAGCTTTTGTTGTAAACTCAGCTTCATCACATTCACCACATCAATTACTTTGTCTTTTATAAAAGTTTTACAAGTGTTTTTTTTTCTGGTTTCAGTGCATGCATTATTATTATTATTATTATTATTATTATATATTAATATATTAGTAATATAATATAGAAACATATGAATACATTAATATAATTTTTTTTCTGATGGTGGTCATCCAAAGCTTGTGTTGCAAATTTAAAATCTTATTTACCACTCAATTTCTTCACCTTTTTGAAAAAAGATCTAACAGTGTTTTTTTTTTCTGGTATAAATTGCAAGTATTGTTAATAATTAGGGCTGTTAATCGATTGCAATATTTAATCGCGATAAATCGCATGATTGTCATGAGTTAACTCGTAATTAATTACAAATTAATCACACAATTGTATTTGTTCTAAATGTACCTTAGATTAATAGTTTTCAAGTTTTTAATACGCTCACATTTCCACGGACAAATATTGATGCTTTATGCCAATGTATGATTTACATTTTTGATAAACATACACAACATAGAGCATGAAGACAAAATATTATTGTAAATGTTTTATAGTAATTATGGTGTTTTAATTACATAAAAATCATCAACCGAACTTTTTCCTGTGTTTCCACACGGACCGTTTTAATTGCCGGATGTGTGTCTCATGGTGGATTGTGGTGCTTGATTTGAGACATGGCACAGAAGTAAAGAAAGGATGTCAGTGTTTATAAATGTTTTCATCTTTTGAAGAAAGCTCTACCAGTGTTTCTTTTGGTTTCATTGCATGCATTGTTATTTCAGAGCACAGCAAGTATCTGGCTGTGCCGGTTTAAGCCATGATTTGTGTTTATGAACAAATTATGTAGGGGTTGGTGTAAAGGTCATTTAAAATGCTTGACAGGAGTCCCACCCAGCCGCCATCAAGCACTGAAACACAATTTACCGAAAAGGTTTCTCAGCCGCATAATACACCTATGCTGAATCCCTTTTTTTAATTTTTGTTTTCCATATTTTTCTAGATTATTTGTACTACATAGAAAGTGATCCATATTACACCTTTTACATAAAGCAATATTATGATGCATTTTGAATAAATAGTGCATATGTGGTGATCATCATTCCGTATAGATCCATGAAACACAACCTCTACTATTCAATTAGAGGAGGACTGTAGAATGGTCTTGAATTGATTAGCCAAATACTTTGCACTAAACACTAATTAAAGGTCAAGTTGGTTTTTTTTTTGTGTGTGTTTTTTTGCAAGGTAAAATGCAACCGTTTTTCCACGAAGGTGAATATTAGGCTGGCATTCACATAGGCCATAGCAGCGTGCCATGTTTTGTTAAAGAAGGTGATGATTTTAATCCTGCCTTCTGTTCACTCAGCCCTGGGACACTGTCCCTCTCTAGTTTGGACAGATATACGAGTGTGACCTTTATAGCTTGATTGCGTCTCTCTTTTTCCTCTCTCTCTCTCTCTCTCTCTCTCTCTCTCTCTCTCTCTCTCTCTCTCTCTCTCGCTTTCTTACTCTCTCTCTTAAATCTTTTCCTCTCAGCTGAAATCGGCGAGGCCGCCCTGGTGCGAGACATCCTTTACGTCTTCCAGGGAATTGACGGCAAATTCATTAAGATGTGCACTCCAGAGAACTGCTACAAAATCGATTCAAAGGTAAATTCATTACGGCTTGTCCAGGAATCCTGTTGTGTTCGGGCGAGTTATTTTCCCTTGCCACTAGCTAAAGGCAAAAATACTATTTATAGCACTTTTTATTACCCTAATATAGTCGATTGACCTGGAAAATCTGCACAAATTACTTTAACTGGCTCTAATTTATTTATAAAATGCAGAGTAAATACACCGATCAGGCATAACATCATGACATTAAACATTATGAGCGGTGAAGTGAATAACACTGATTATCTCTTTATCATGGCAGCTGTTAGTGAGTGGGGTATATTAGGCAGCAAGTGAACATCTTTTCCTCAAAGTTGACGTGTTAAAAGCAGGAAGAATGCTCAAGCGTAAGGATTTAGGCGAGTTTGACAAGGGTTAAGGATCAAGACCACTGTGTCAGAGCATCTCCAAACCTGCAGCTCTTGTGGGATGCTCCTGGTCTGCAGTAGTCAGTATCTATCAAAAGTGCTCCATGGAGGGAACAGTGGTGAACCGGCGACAGGGTTATGGGCGGCCGAGGCTCATTGATGCAAGTGGGGAGCGAAGGCTGGTCCGTGTGGTCCGATCCAACAGACGAGCTCCTGTAGCTCAAACTGCTGAAGAAGTTCATGCTGTTAATGCTCGATAGGGCAGGACTGTTTTGGCAGCAAAAGTGGGACCAACACAATATTAGGCAGGTGGTCATAAAGTTATGCCTAAACGTTGATCCTAGATATATTTATATATGAGGTTATATGTTGCATATCATATATAAACTTCAAGGTAAAAATGTGCAAAGCCCCAAATATTCAGGCAAAATATTTAGTTTTTAATGGTTAACAAATTATTATTTTTATTATTACCAACAAATTATTATTCAGTAAAAATCAAGCATGAAATATATACTGTAAATCTCTCGATTTTATTAAAAAATATTTTTTTTTAGGTCAGTTTTATTAGAATAATAATGCGTACAAGATGATACATGAGTTAATTACTCTGTTACAAATATAGTAAATGAGGAAACTTGCTTCATTTAAATGCTTGGCCTTTTTTTTTTTTTTTATCGTGAGTTTAGATTTTCTTAGGTTTTTTTACTTTGAGATGTTTTGTTATTCAGGATGGAAAGAAATACAGTATGAGACAGATTTATGTAGGATATATTTAATCAATTAATTAATTATTAACGTTCATTTCTTTTGTGCACAAATAAGAAACATCCTAAAATCTCTTTGAGGTGTTTTGTCTGTTGATGATCTGTTTGTATATCTTGGTTAGACTGGTAGTACAGTAGCCAAGCTGTACTCTGATTGGTTAAGAAGATCTTGCCCTGTAGTAACCTCAGACAAAGCTTAAAAAATGGAAATATTGTTTTACCTGATCTCCCAGTCATCCCAGTGCAACAGAAACTCAATACCAGATCCTCGGTCAAGGTCAACCCAAGCTGGAGAGCCTTCATCTGCTCATAAGAAGGAATTAATTTTTTAAGGGGCTTTCACTGATGCCTTACATTTCGCCAATACTCCCAGATCCAGACACATGAGCCAGTAAACATCAGGTCTTCGAAAGCCGACAGCTTAGCCCTATAAAAATAAACTAAGTCACTGCAAAGATTTTATATGTTGTGTAAAAAGCATCTGATGCAGTAAAATTGCATTGAGAAAACATTGAGAAAAGTTGTATTGAGAAAAGTTGTTGAGAAAAGTTGTATTGAATCGTGTTTGTTTGCTGGTGTAAGTATTCAGTATTTGGTTCGACAGCATTTGATTTCACGAGTTTTTGTTAAGCAGCATTTGAGGGGGTGAGAATATGTTTAAACTATTTGGTAGCCCAAAGTTTCGATGAATGGGTTCTGATTAAGATCTGATTAAGATGTATAGCTTTGCAAAACATTGTTAGTGTTTCTATCACAGTGTTTTATTGAACAGTATTTGTGATTAGAAAAATGTTTGATATAATTAGAAATCAGAATACTTTACTGATCTCGCAGGGAACTGTGGATATGTTGGATTGCAGTCGCTTACAGTAAAATCAAATATTAAATAAAAATAAAATATAAGAAAGTTCAAATAAAATATACATATTAAGATCATTATTAAATATAGATGCTGTACTTATCAATAAACTTCCAATGTTATTGAAATATACTGTATAAAATGTGTAGCTGTTTTCGATTTTATATATACACAATATAAAAATTACAAATTTTATTTGCTGAAATTGAAGGCAAGAATATCAGTAAAAAATAAACCCATTTAGTGCATTCAATAGCCATATTATCTCAATATTTAAATAGAGTCACTCATGTATTTATTTATTAAATCTCACACAGTATCTTGATGCGGTTTTCTTTCTATCGTGATGTGGTCTCCAAAAAAGCTGTTTTGAATTTCCCAAGCACAAAATTTTTAATCTCCAAATATTTATCTTTGGACTTTTTAAAATGTGCTCCACTACCTGCTGTACACGGCCACGGCCCAGAGACTTTTATATAACGCACTGTATATAAATCAAAATATATAAATCTGTTTCAAATTACTTTAAACCACACTGTATGGTGTTTTCTTTATGTTTTGTGTGTGTGTGTGTGTGTGTGTGTGTGTGTGTGTGTGTGTTTTAAGGCTGTCAATCGATTAATATTTAATCAAGATTTATCGCATAATTGTCATGAGTTAACTTGTGTTAATCACAACTTAATCATACATTTTCATCTGTTTGAAATGTACCATAATCTTAAGTTTTTAATACTTTATGGACAAATATGGATGTTCTTTTTTTTTTATTATGTAAATCATCAGGACACCAAACAGAACTTTTGCCAGTGTTTCCACACAGACGGTTTTATTTGCCGGATGTGTGTATCACACACATTTTGTGTGTGATACACAAATGTGGATTTTGGTGCTTGATTTTGGTGCTTGATTTAAGACTTGGCACATCAGTAAATCAAATGTTTATAGATTACAAATAATTTTTCGTTAAGTTTTTTTTTTTTTTTTAGATCAGAGACGTCGTGAATTATTTATTTATTTATTTATTTTTTGTCGAAGGTTTCAATTTTGTCTCTTTTATATTTATTTATTTATTGTTGCTATATATTTTACTATTATAAAACATTTTATATAATAATATTTAAAATGTGGAAAAAGTGAAGCGCTGTGAATACTTTCCGGATGCACTGAATATGTATAAATATGAGAATATCACAAAACTAAAAGTAAGAGAAAATATATTATATAACAATAATGTGGTATTTTATTAATATCCCCAAAGGCTTCCAAGAACACAGTGTTAGTTTATGTCAGAGCTGTTGTTAGGCAAAAAGTTATTGCTTGTTCTCCAACAGTTTTGAAAATAAATACATTTAATCTGTTTTTTTTTGTGCTACTGTTAAAAAAAAAGAAATACAGGATTGTGTCCGGTACCTACAGTGACTTTCTGTTCCAATACCCTTATAATACTGTTAAGGTTAAAAGGTTTTAAAAAGGGTTTAAAATGTTTTTGAACCATTGACAGAAGATATTTTGATCAATATCTTTTTAAAGGGCAAAAGAAAATTGAGTCTCACACACTAAATGTGTAACAGTGTCTAGCCACAGGAAAAGGACAAAGTCGTGGTGGCAGTCATGCTACTGCACTTGCCTGCTTGGGTCAGGTAAAACCCATGTGACCTCCTGTTTGTAGTTTTGGAGCTGCATAATTAGATTTATGTGATTTTTATTTGTGGGGTTTTTTTTTTATTAGAAATTATATATGGGGGGGAAAATACAGTGAAAAGCATTGAACTGTCTCTCTATTGATCTTTCTGAAGAATAAATATTACAGCTCTTGTTCAGGAGTGTATACTTCTGTATGAGGAGAATTTTATTAATGTATAGCTGTGATTTATTTAAAAAAATCATCTTTTAAATGTTACTTTTTTGCAGTTACATAAGTAAACAATACCAGGTTAATAGAGTGATGGGATCAAATTGTAATTTCTTAACTTTTTATTTATTTATTTATTTTTTTACAGAAAGTAAATACAAAATTGCGCCTTATTAGAAATGCAGACATTTGTACAGGCTTAATGTAAATGTTAGGAACTTGAGTTTGCAACAATTTTTTTCAAGAAGTGTTTGATATTATTTATATTTGTTTTTTAAAAGTACTTTAGGACACTGTGTTATTCTGGCAGTCATTGACTAACAATCATGTCAATATGTTTTTTTTTTTTTTTTTTTTTTTTTTTGTATTTAAACTCAATGTGCCAGTGATCACTGCTTTACATTAATGAGATGTAGATGAGCTGAACAGTTCTAAAATACCAGAAGGTATGTTTAGTTTGTATAAAATAAAATAATACACTGTATTTCCTCCAGGTTCCACTGTGCAAGTCTTTGCGAGACACCAGTAGCCGGCTAGCGGAACTCGGCTGGCTTCATAACAAAGTCCGCAAGTACACCGACTCTCGAAGTTTGGACCGAGCCTTTGGTTTGGTCGGGCAGGTAAATTTTCAGATGATATCACAGCTCTGGAAAGACTGTATTTCTCACCACACCACATTTTCCATTCCTTTTCCTTTTTAAACACCTTTTCAATAAATCTCCATTAAGGCATGTCTAAAGTTACAGTTTTCTCAGGAAATTGTAATTGGAGCCTTTACGCATCTTATTAAAAAAAAAAAAAAAAAAACAGGATTTGAACAGATATGTTCCAGAAATGTTAGAATTTATCTTTTTTTTTTTTTTTTATTATTATAATAATTTGATAAAATCAGATGCCAGGTTTAGATCCAGAGTAACTTACAATGATCTAATGTCTACAACTGAGCAGTTAAAGGGGTGAAGGGCCTTGAACTGAGGCCCAAGCAGTGGCAGCATGTTGGTGCTGGGATTTAAACCCACAACCTTCTGTTTAGAAGGTTTAGTTTAGTGTTCTTCAATATTTTGATCTTGTATCATGAAAAATATTATGCTATGGTATTTGTGCATGATTCACTCTTTGTGTAAAAGTAGGAAATCAAATTTAGTTGAAAGTTTGGCATATGGATAAAGATTTTTTTTAATTTAGGGGTAAAAGTGTGTCTCTTTTCAGAAAACTTGTCACTATTAATCACTTGAAAAATTCACCATCATTTGGTACAAAGGCAATATTCATAAACCTGATCGCATTCACACACCATTGCTGACAGAATGATATAACAGAAATATTTGACAAATACATATTTAGTCCAGACAGACTTTAAAATGAGGTGTTGTGCTCTTGGGCAGGCCTTGAATATACTGCATTAGTGCCTTTTGTAGCCCTGGAGTTTCACCTCTGCAATCTCTTGAAGCAGGTTAAGTGCGTTTCTAAGAATATTCGTGTGTATAAAAACAGGACATCCTTAAAGATGTTGACAGGAACTGGGTTGAGAACATGCCACAGCTTGCTCATTCAGAATGAGAGAAACCTTTGTGACCCGGATTTGTTTCTTTGCCTTTAATGGGATTCTATAGAGTGATGGGAATCTAAAGAGTGTTCATGGCAGGGAGTGAGTTTCATTTGAAAAATCTTTTAAACATCTCATACCACATAATTTTTTGTTAGAACAACCTCCAGTCTTCTTAGAAGATGTCCCACTAGATGTTGTGGAGAGTTTGAGTTCATTCAAAGCAACAAGGGCTTTGGTAAAGTCAGGTACTGATGTAAGTGAAGTGAGGAGGTCTGGGGTGCAGTCAGCGTTCCAGTTCATCCAAAGGTGTTCAATAGGGTTGAGGTCGGATCTCTATAGCAGGCCACTCAAGATCTTCCACTAGAACCCATGTAAACCATATCTTCACGGAGCTGGCTTTGTGCACAGGGACATTGTCATGCTGGAACAGCTTTGGGTTTCTTGGGCTTTTTTTTTTTTTGGTGTTCTGTGTGCAATAGTGAATGAATTTGATGAATTTGCTTCTGCTTGCTTTCGCTTTCTTTTCTTCCTCGCTTTCTCTTTCCCATCACTGCAAAACCTGCCTCTATCAAATCCCATCACCCTCTCATCAGGAGATAAAATTGTATTGCTGCCTGTTTTCCTCATACCTGTCTTAGCCACTTTCTTTTATTATGTAGAGTTTGCAGGCTGAAATTGTACTCACTGATGAAAATAAAGCTCATTTATATTTCGGTTGCAGAGTTTTTGTGCATCACTGCACCAGGAGCTGAAGGAGTATTACAGGCTGCTATCAGTGCTGCATTCACAGGTAAAAACAAACCAGCAGGACCAAACACACTTCAACAAACTGACATACAACATTACAGTATATTCAGGGTTCCTGCGCATTTTGGAAAAAGTATGGAATTTGAGGGTGGTGTGTGTGTGTGTGTGTGTGTGTGTGTGTGTGTGTGTGTGTGTGTGTGTGTGTGTGTGTGTGTGTGTGTGTGTGTGTGTGTGTGTGTGTGTGTGTGTGTGTGTGTGTGTGTGTGTAGGGTATTAAAAAATATTATTTCCATACTATTGCACTATTCGGTTTTATTAAAATTAAGAATGTTACAAATATTTTTTATAAAACAAATCCTAATACATTGGAAAACTGAGAATTCATATAAAAACACTCCGCGTCCCTGCTTTCGTTTTCAGTCTTTTTCCAAATGTTGCTCGTCCGGATTAAAACCTTGTACTGTACAAAATGTAAGACAGTTCCATCCGCGTCATTTCCTCCTGGTGTTTATTTGCTTTCCGGCTCTACGAAATGACGAATTTTCGTTGACTGAAAACGCCGTCTCGGTATGAACAGAGGCCAAAACTTAGAGAAAAGTATGCGTTTTCAAACGGAAAAAAATTATTAGAGTGAACATGGCCAAAAGTTGGGGTTTTTTTTCATGGAATTATGAGCACATTTTCAACACTGCCAAAAGATCGGCGTTTCACAGGACCTGCACAGCTTTACATGATGGTTACGTTGTGAGGCAGCAGTTGCCATGACAGTGCCGTGCCCTGACCATGCGAATAAACAGGTGAAAAACATCAGAAATTCTGATTCTGACATATAACAGAGATAACATAACATGTAACAACACACGTTATAGTTGGAATTTGAAATCATTATTTCACATGTTAAATATCTTTAGAGGAGTCTGCATATTTAAGTCTGGGAAAAAAAATAAATAAATTTTGAAATGAAGGATTGTAAGAACACTGTAAATTGACACTTTGTGGTGTGTGTGTGTAGCTGCAGGTGGAGGATGACCAGGGAGTGAATGTTGGATTGGAGAGCACTCTCACTCTAAGGAGACTCCTCGTGTGGACGTACGATCCTAAAATTCGCCTGAAGACCCTCGCCGCACTTGTAGACTACTGCCAAGGTCAGCTCACGACAGTTCATGCTAACGTGTTCGAGAACCTTCATTCTAACTTCATCTTGTTTTAAGTGTAAGCATAATTAATCGTTCCACTGGCTCTGAAAAGGAATGTGTATTATTGTATGTACGTGTCTGTCAGGCCGTAAGGGAGGGGAGCTGGCCTCTGCAGTGCACGCGTACGGTAAGACCGGCGACCCTCATATGAGAGCGCTGGTCCAGCACATCCTTAGCCTGGTGTCACACCCAATTCTCAACTTCCTCTACCGCTGGATTTATGACGGTGAACTCGAGGACACGTACCATGAGGTCAGAATACACTTCCAGGTTCACACTTCCTATCCAACATTCCTCTTATGTACATATGCAGTGCAGTGCTTTTATTTTATTCACATCTATCTTTTTTTAATCCATCCATTATTTTGAAGGGCCGTTAACTCCACTAACATCAGAAAGATGCACACTGGAAGTGTGTACGAAGAAACACACAGGGAGGGAGGGAGGGAGGGAGGGAGAGAGAGAGAGAGAGAGAGAGAGAGAGAGAGAGACTGGCTCTAAGAGACTTGCTTTATTCTCTTTCTTTCTTTACCTCTGGATTAATTTCTTCCTTTGTTTACATTTTTTATACTTGTATTTGCCTGTTATTGATTTTTTTTTTTTTATATGTATCTATATTTTTTATTATATTTACACCCTTATTTTGTATATACTTTCCTTTTAACATTTTTAATATTGTGTATATATTTTTCTTTCCTTTGCTACTTTCTTTGGCATTTATTTTCTTTCTTTTTCTTTGGATTTTTATTAATTGTAGCCTCAGTTTGTTTTCTTTCTTTCTTTCTTTCTTTCTTTCTTTCTTTCTTTCTTTCTTTCTTTCTTATTTATATGCAATAGTCTTATGTATTTCTCATTTTCTTTCTGTCATTTGTCCTTTAGAGTGAGTGAGTGAGTGTGTGTGTGTGTGAACGAGTGTTTTTTTTTCTTACATTTTTCTTTCAATGTTTCCATTTACTTATTTTTGCTTTATTTTTTTCTTATGTTGTGCTTATTTATTTACCTTATTGCCTTATTACTTGCTTTTTAATTTTTTTACCTCTTTTAGGTTTCTTTTTCTTTTATAGACCTTCAATAAATTTTTCTAGTCTTCAGTTTTCTTCCCCCCCAACTCTCTCTCTCTCTCTCTCTCTCTCTCTCTCTCTCTCTCTCTCTCTCTCTCTCTCTCTCTCTCTTTCTCCATATCCAGACAATGTACTGTAAAAGACCCAATAACTCAATAAGTACAAGTATTTGTGCCCTCTGTATAGACACACACTCAGCTCCTTCATGTGCATCATTAATTGTCCATTATATCATGCGATTATCTCTCTCTCTTTTTCTCTCGCTCTTTTTTCCCTCTCTCTCTTTCTCTTTTTCTCGTTCATCACAGTGCTGACATAATTGGGTTTAGCAGGCAGGTGATTGGTCCGAGGGTGGAGAGATGGCGTGAGGCGAGCTGCTGATGGAGCACTCTGCCAGGGCACTTTACGAGCTCTTAGTTTAGCCCGTGATCATTATTCTTATAGCAGAGCATTTTAATGTCCAGTTATAATGAAGATAGCCTGATGTACCGCTCACAAACTCGCTGTCTCCTCCTTTCTCTCATTCTGTCATTGTAAGTGTGTTTGGAAAGTCACACAGTCCTTTCAGTAGCACTGACCTGTGCTGGGATGGGACACAGTGTTCCGATTTAGTTTTACTAAGTCGCAAGTACAGTCTATGGACAAGTTTGTGGACACCTGACCTTCAGATTCGTATTTGCTTTTTGCACATCCCATTCCACCTTTAGTCCTTATTTGCTGTTATAAAAAGTGCCACTCTTCTGGGAAAATCTTCCACTAGATTTAGATTTTGAACATTTCTGCTAGATTGGAGGTTGCCAAAAGCACAGTGGTCTAAATTTTAAATGGCGGAAGTTTGGAACTTGCAGAACAATCAATGTCTTGGTAAGAGAGGAGATCAAGAACTTGATGGTGACTGGTTGAGCTTCAGAGATTATGAGTAGCGAAACTTGCTGAAGGTCAGAAATCACTGCAGCATTCTGCTGATATGGGCCTCTGAGTTCCTCTAAGTTCTTTCCTCTTCCTATGAATGTAATTTGTGTAAAATTTCAGTCCCAAAATAGAAAAATAATATGGTGTGTGTGTGTGTGTGTGTGTGTGTGTGTGTGTGTGTGTGTGTGTGTGTGTGTGTGTGTGTGTGTGTGTGTGTGTGTGTGTGTGTGTGTGTGTGTGTGTGTGTAGTTCTTTGTCGCCTCTGATCCAACTGTAAAGACGGACAGATTGTGGCATGATAAATACTCTCTGAGGAAGTCAATGATTCCCTCCTTCATAACCATGGATCAGGCCAGGAAGGTAAAACCTTATTTACATTCTCTTGCTCTCTCTCTCTCTGTGTGTATGTGTATATAAGTGTGTGTGTGTGTATATTATATATATATATATATATATATATATATATATATATATATATATATATATATATATATTAGGATGCACCGAATATTCGCCCACCGGAAAAACACGGCCGAAACAGTTTGTTGTGATGACGCAAACAGAAACCGCGGCCTGCACGTGCATGTCTGAAGCAACATGTCTGCGGTGTGGATGTATTTCAGTATATCTGAGAAAGACCCACGGATAGCGATTTGCAATACATGTAATGCCGAAATTTCGTCTGCAAAGACTTTCTCCACATCGGGTTTAATTTATCACCTGAAATCCAAACGTCCCGATCGCTATGCTGAATATGAGAGGAACACGGCACAGAAAAGCAAAACCCCTCCGAGCATGCGCACTCCGTCTGTGGCGAACGTTTTTGAAAAGGCAGGAAGTTTCCCAGTGATAGTGTTGTATTGTTGTATCTTTAAACAGTTGCACTTGTTCTGAATGCACTTTGTTTTTATGAAAGAACATATTTAATTGTACAACCTTTCAGCAGGCCAGAGGGCCTGTACATTATTATTTAATGTACACATGAGTGCATTTAAGTTAAACATTTAAGTTTGAATTTTAATTTATTTGATCCTGTGCATTGTTGCAATGTGCTATAAATAAATATTTTCATAATTTGTAATTAATTCATTCTTTGAAACTTTAATATTAATTTATGCAATTGAAATGCCTTGATTTTAGTAAGGTTAATACACAGTCATATACATAAATGCAATGGTAATAATAATTGGCATAATTTCTTTCGGTGTTTCGGTTTTCGGCCTTGCTTTCCTTTTTTTCGGTTTCGGCCCAGAATTTTCATTTCGGTGCATCCCATATATATATATATATATATATATATATATATATATATATATATATATATATATATATATTTCTTTTTTATATATATTTTTTTTATATAAATCAAACAGAAATCACTCGTTAATGAAATTAGCTCTGTTAAAATGAATTTGCGTTAACGTGTTAACTTTGACATCCCTAAAATATATATATCTCAGTCTATCCCTCTCTCTTTCTAATATACTGTATGCAGGTATTTATCAGACATTTTTTCCACCCTCTGTTTGCCTGTATTTTTACATTACTCCATCATCTTTTAGTGACTGTAGTTTCGAGCTGCAGCATCTCAGCATTGTGGCCTAATAACCTTCCGTACTGTAAAGCTGCTCAGACCACTTTATACCATTCTAATAGCGTTCAGAAGGCGTTTATTAATTCTCTATTGCAGCACTTTTGACAGTAGTGCTGACTGCAAGGCGAATCACAGGCTTTATGTTAGTGCACACATTTTAATGCATCATCCATCATCTCTGTAGTAACAGATAATTCACAGGGATTTGTGTTTAAGAGAAAGGCTGCTTAATGGAGGTAATATTTGGGATCTCAAGAATGTGTTTCGTACCTATAAACACAGAAATGCTCAATATGTAGGTCTTTAATAAATAAATAAATGAGCAAAGAAATAATAATATGGTAGTAGGAAGTAGATCAATAAAGAAAGAGAAGACAAAGAAAATTGTTTGCGAAGGCAAGAAGACAGAAAAATAAGTATTGCAAAAGGAATAACTGATAGAGAATGAGATAAGAAAGAAAGAAAGAAAGAAAGAAAGAAAGAAAGGCAGACAGACGAGAAATCAAAGGAAGGTAAGAAAAAAAGACAGTAAGTAAAGTAAGTTGGAAAAAGGAAGAGAGAAAGACAGACAGGCAAGAAAAGAAAGAAAGACAGGTGTGTGTGTACAGTGCTATGAAATGTTTTCCTTCATGTGTCGTATTTGGGGTCAGGGTCAGCCATGACACCTCACCTCGAGAGTGAATGGCTAAGATGGCGTAGCTGAGAATCTCATGTCAGTCTCAGTGTTCTCTCAATGTCTCTCCACACACCGTTCCCTCGCCCTCCTACCTCTCACGCCATGTCATTCCCTACCTTCTCATCTAATCTCGCACCAGGTCCTGCTCATCGGCAAGTCCATCAACTTCCTGCATCAGGTGTGCCACGACAGGACGCCGCCCGGCAAAATCCTGCCTGCCTCCAAATCTGCCGACTCACCCAAAGACGGTAAAAGCGCACGCTAATGCCTCTGAGAATAGGAGCGAATGCACCGCTAATGAGATGAGAGAGGGGGAGATGGGGTAAGCGATGGATGGAAATGGGGAGAGAGGGATTGATCTGGAGGGGGAGTGGCGGTTGTGTTTAGCGTGTGTATCGACGTTATCCGAATTTAGCGCAGATGAGTTAATGCACCGCCTGTGACCTTGTGTAAGTTTCCAGAGGTTTCTTTCCATGCACTCACGACCTCTGTCTTTATTTATCCTCCTTTCTCTTTCCCTCCCTCCCTCTTTCGCTCTCTTTCCATCTTCATTCCCGTTGCTCTATAGTTTTATATATATATATATATATATATATATATATATATATATATATATATATATATATATATATATATATATATTATATTCAAATTATAAACATTGTGTATTCACACTGTGTAAAGGCTTTATTTTTGTTTTATGGATTTTTTTTTTTTTTTTTTTTTTTTTTTTTTTGCACCTTCTTACTTCTACTTTCCATTTGTTCCTGCATGTTGTGGCCCTTTTTTTTTTCCTTTTCTTTCTTGCTTTTTTTTTTTTACTCACGAGATTCTTAAAGCAGGCTGATATTTAGATTTTCTTCAATTCCATTTTATCAGTAATTTATTTGAACCCGTAGGGACAGTTGTCTGGGATACTGTAGCTATGGCGACTGAATTGGGGGTGTGATGTCATGCAGCAGTGTGAGAAAGGTGTTTGTATATGAACTGGGCTACATCTGACGGCTCGGTGAGTGACTGCTCTCTCTTTCTTATCATGTTTTTGTGGTGTTTCTTCCAGCGGCTGAGCTGTTCACCGATCTTGAGGGTGCGTTCCAGAGTAAGATTGACGCTGCGTACTTCGAGACCAGTAAATACCTGCTGGATGTGCTCAATAACAATTACCAACTGCTCGAGCACCTGCAGGCCATGAGGAGATACCTGCTGCTTGGACAAGGAGACTTCATCAGACATCTCATGGACTTGCTGAAGTTAGCACACACACACACACACACACACACACACACACACACACACGTATATAAACAGGTGAAAACTTAGCTTTCGAAAGATGAGCAGCTTATCTGTGATGTGGCTGTGTGTTGTCTCAGGCCGGAGCTGGTCCGCGCTGCCACCACGCTGTACCAACACAACCTGACTGGCATCCTGGAGACGGCCGTCCGAGCAACTAATGCTCAGTTCGACAGTCCTGACATCCTGAAGAGACTCGACGTCCGGCTGCTGGAGGTCTCACTCCTACACCCTGCTTCTCTTCACACTCTAATACGATTTATTTAATTCTTTATTTACATGTATATTATATCTTTTTGTCTTTTAAAATATTTGTTATTTTCTGTTTTTAATATTTTTTTTCAATTTATTTATAAATTGGCGTCACTGTTTCAGTCCCTCTGTTTTACTTCTGTCTTTCTCTTCTTTCTTTCATTCTTTTTTCCTCTCTACATTTATCCATTAGGTAAATCTTCTGTCTTTACCTTGAAATATTTTCTTTCTTTTCCTCCTTTCTTTCTTCATGGCACCCCGTTCCTTTCTTCCTTTTTCCTTTCTATTTTTTCTTCCTTCCAACCTTTCTTTCTTTTTTTGTTCTTTCTTTTGTTCTTTCGTTCTTTTTTCTCTACATTTATTCATTGGGTAATTTTCTGTCTTTACCTTGCATTTTTCTCTCCTTCCTTCCTTTTGCCTTTTCACCTTCTTTCTTTCTTTCTTTCTTTCTTTCTTTCTTTCTTTCTTTCTTTCTTTCTTTCTTTCTTTCTTTCTTTCTTTCTTTCTTTCTTTCTTTCTTTCTTTCTTTCTTTCTTTCTTTCTTTCTTTCTTTCTTTCTTTCTTTCTTTCTTTCTTTCTTTCTTTCTTTTTTCCTCTAATTCCTTTCCTTTCTTTCATTCCTTCTCCCCCTCTTTCTCTTTCTTGCTCTCCTTTCCTTCTTTTGGTTTCCTTCCTTCCTTCCCTGTTTGCCTTTTACCATCCTTCTATTTCCTCTTTCTCCTCTTTGTCTACATGCTCATTTCTTTACTTCTTTTCCTCCTTTTATTTTTCTTGCCTTTTCTTGAGCTTGTACACCTCTGGTGTATGGGAGGATGTGTATGTGTGTGTTCAGGATTACTGCATGTTCCTGTGTTCATCACACTTTCCTGTTCCAGGTGTCTCCAGGTGACACAGGTTGGGATGTTTTCAGCCTGGACTATCATGTTGATGGACCAATCGCCACGGTAACGAACTTCATTTCATATGACAGGCTTTTTTTCTGAAGCTTTACTCCAGGAATTTTCTTGTCGCTATAATTTGTCATCCTCCTCATCATCATCGCTTTGGTGGAGAATAAACAGTCTGCTCTTATAACAGTTTGTTAGTCACATGTTTGTTTTTCTGTTGCCGACGGAAACGAGCGGCTATATCGGGCTGTGTGCGTGCCGCCGTGTGTTTATGTGTTCTCCGTGCGACAGGTGTTCACTCGAGAGTGTATGAGCCACTACTTGCGAGTGTTTAACTTCCTGTGGAGAGCCAAGCGGATGGAGTATATCCTGACTGACATCTGGAAGAGCCAGATGTGCAACGCCAAGCTCCTCAAGAGCATGCCGGGTTAGCGCTGTAGTGCACTGATACACACATCACGCATACATCATACACACACGCATACATCATACACACATCACACACGCATACATCATACACACATCATACATCATGCACACGGCCAAATCCCCTCAGCAATACTGACAACTCGGACTTTCTTTCGTTTTTCTGTCTGTGTCTGCACTATAAACTCCTACTATAACCACATATGTGTGTGTCTGTGTGTGTGTTCACAGAGCTGTCTGGAGTGCTGCATCAGTGTCACATCTTGGCTTCAGAGATGGTCCATTTCATTCACCAGATGCAGTACTACATCACATTTGAGGCCAGTCTTACACTCTCTCTCTCCCTCTTTCTGTTTGTCCTTCTTTTGCTCTTTCTCGTTTTCTCATTACCCTTTCTATTTTTCTCTCTTTTTCATTCTTTCTCGTACTCTCACCTACCTCCTTCTGTCTCTCTCTCGCTCTCATTTGCTCTCGTTTACTTTCTCTATTTCTCTCTCATGCTTTCTCTTTTTCTCATTCTCTTATTGTCTCATTACCTGTCTCTCTCTCTCTCTCTTTCTCTCACGTTCACTCTTTCCTCACACTCTTTCTTTCTCTTATCTCTCAATGTCTTGTGGGATTTCTTTGTTCCTCTCTAGTTTGTTTGCATCTCTATCTGTCTCTCACTTTTTATGCCTCCGTCTGTGTGTCATCCCTTCTGTCTCTGTTTGTCTCGTCCTTGCTGTATGTCTGTGTGACTGTGTTGTGCTTATGTGACTGTGCCGTGTGTGCAGGTGTTGGAGTGTTCGTGGGATGAGCTGTGGAATAAAGTGCAGCAGGCTCAGGATCTGGATCACATTATAGCAGCCCATGAGGTTTTTCTCGACACAATCATCTCTCGCTGCCTCCTGGACTCCAACAGCAGGGTAAGAAACAAACACACACACACACACGCGCACACACACATACACACACATGCACACAAGGATGAAACACTTAATTTAAGGACATTAACTTGACAGTCTAGACATCAGCAGTGTGTGACTGACATCAATGGGGAGGAAAAAACGAATAGTGATCTTTTTTCCCTTTTTTTCTTTCTTTTTCTTTCTCTCTCTCTCTCTCTCTCTCTCTCTCCCTCTCTCCCTTCTTCTCTGAGCGCAGTCTCTGTTGAACCAGCTGCGGGCAGTGTTTGACCAGATCATCGAGTTCCAGAATGCTCAGAACACTCTGTACCGCTCAGCCCTGGAGGAACTGCAGCTCCGAGCGCAATACAAGGACAACAAGAAACGCCGAGAGGAAGAGGTACGGAGAGAACGAGAGTTTCATCATCAGTTACACAAAGACAAATCACTGTTCACTGACAAGTCCAACAATTAATCTCCCACGCGTATACAAATTACTTCATAAATACATCACTTTAGAAAACACTTTTCGTCAGGATTTAATTAAATTCATTTATATTTGTATAGCGTTTTTATCAATAAGCACTATCTCAAAGCAGCTTTACACATATAATGTGGTGATAAAGAATGAATAGGATGTTCTTTATAAGTGTAAGTTGGTCCCTGATGATGGTGGTGACCTGTTTCAAGGAAAAACTCCCCGAGATGGCATAAGGGAAGACACCTTGAGAGGAACCAGACTCAAGAGAAAATCAATCCTCATCTGGGTGGCACCGAATGTCCATTTATTACAGATTAACGATGTCGAGGTGTGCAGTGATGGTGATCAGATGCAAATTGTAGTCCTGACTGTTGACATTAACTACAATCCAAATCAGGCCACTCAAGATCTTCCACTCCAACCCTTACAAACCATATCTTCATCTAACTGATTTTGTGCACAGCTGCATTGTCATGCTGGAACAGGTTTGGGTCTCCTAGTTCAAGTGAAGGGAAAATGTAATGCTCCTGCATCCTATACATCTGTGTACCTCCAAATTTGTGGTTACGGTTTGGAGAGGAACCACATATGGCTGGAAAATCCAAGTGTCCCCTTACATCATATAGTGTATTTTATTAAAGATCATACAATGGATTTGGATTTCTAGACTCCTGAACTAAACATCTCTACAATTCAGAGACTAGTTACCTGGCAATAAGGCCACTATTAGTTTGAGAGCTTGAAATGAACAGCTGCAGTATGATGCGGTTTATCTTTAGGCACGTCACTTCCTGTTTAATTGTCTTGTGACAAGCGGCGAGACATCAACATGAAATATTGTTTGCTGCACCGTTAAACGTGCACATCTTAAGTGACCCTCACGCTTCAGAGATTAGGGTCAGGATGGGATTTCGAGTTGGCTTTACGGTGAATAAAGAATTGTCAATAGGAAATCAATGCGTATTTCTAAAACAGTGACCAGTTCTCACACACACCGAGGCCATTGCTCTGAGCTCTTTGTACCGCTCTCTCCCCTGAGAAGACAGAGTGCTCCACTTATATCGAAGGTCTCATTTAGTTTGTTTGGAAAGCCAGCGGTTTTTAAAAAACGCCCTTTTTACAAGCTCTGGTGTCAGTTTTCTGTAGCCATCGATTTCTGCGCCTCAGGAAAGAGAGCTATAAAAACAAACATGCGAAGAGTACTGTTTTTTATTTTATTTTTATTTTATTGGCAGCGTGTGTGTGATTGAGGAAGCGTAACTGTAAAAGGTTTTCAGGTAAGTGTGTTGGCGAGGTCGTACGGGTAATGAGTAGTTCTGAGCTGAAAGGCCAAAGTGAAGGCTAATTTATGATGCAGTCGATGGGGGAAGAAAAGCATGAAGTGGACGAGGGACATTGCAGACCCACTTGAAAGTGCTGTGTAAGGTTGTTTCCCTTTTCTTTTTTTATGCCAAGGTCGTTCTCGAGCCCTTTGAATCTCAGTACCAGAATCTAGTGTAATTTTCCTTGTTTATTTATTAATCTTTTCCTAATTTATTTAAAAAATGAAAGCTTGAGAGATGAGATGTTTCAGGACTATAATACATGTATTCAAGTAATTTCTTATTGTTGTCTGGAGCTTCTGTGGTGAATTTACTATTGATCTTCTGCAGAAGTTTCACTCTGGGTGTCAGATCTACTTATTTATTCATCCGAATTGAGCCGTCTGTTTACACCAGATTTAAGAGTGATATCTTGCTTAATCTACTTTGAATGAACTTATTATTACCTTACCTTACTTAAGTGCAGCAGTACCCATTTTTTAAGGATAAAAGGTTGGCATGGTGGCCCTAATTTAATATTCAGTATTTCCAAAAAGTAAATAAAAGGTAGCCAAGCTGTTTTTTTTAATGTAGTATCTAAAACAACATTAAAAACAGTTGTTGTGTGTTCGCCTAATAAAATAATAAAAGCAACGTAATTGATATTGTCGTATCTTAAATGGATAATTAGCAGTTAAATAAGAGGACAAGCATCTCATTTTAAACCTGATGTGATCTGCAGGCTGCTTCTGAGTAAACATTTCAGTTTTGCTTACACTCAGACAGAAAGAGGATGAAATAGCAGACGCAATAATTTTTTACTTACTTGGGATGGATAATATTGATCGGTATGTGTGGAAATATAATGTCACCTCTGGCAAATATAATCCAATTTAAAAAACGTTATCAACTCATGAATAACACAACATTGCCTTTGATGCTGTAGTTTGTTTAACACGTAGAGCTGTTTGTTAACTATTTTGACATAAATCACCTATTAATAGTTTTGTGGATCTGTTATTTACGTTTGTAATTCTAAATGATGTACCTCTATATTTTGTCTATATGTTTGTAGTAAAAACATGGCATATTTAATACCTTAATAAATATAGTTCAGAAAACAATCATATTTATTATATATCGAACATACAAAAAATATTTTTGGTTTGTTTGCTTAATTATTTATAATATTCAGCAAATCAAGTTTTTTTTTAACTGTGGATTTTTTGAACATCCTATACTATAGAACAATCTTCAAAAGTAGAATGCTGAAGCATAAATAGTTCGTAAGTAATAATTTATTAAATTGTTTAAGCCTCTACATAAGGGAGATTAAATTTTGCACACCAGTAAGTATAAAGCAAATCTGACATTGTCAGTCAGAAGGCCTCAGATGAGTTTAGATGGATTTTTTTTTTTTTTATCCCACAGTTGATTGTAATTTTAACACAGAAGTTACAGTTAAAAATAATAATTATAATAATGAGGATAATCAGGAAAATACTTTGATGTGGATTTAAGGAACAGAGGAAAATACAGTATAGAATTTTTAATGACTGTTTATGCAAAAGTATTCCTAACAGTATAAACAAGATACTAGTGAAAATATATATAATGTTTATACATGTATAATTACAGTCGGTTGTTTGTCATTATTGATAGTTTCACTAAACTGACATTTACTGCATTTGGCAACCCTTATCCAGAGTGACTTAAATTTATCTAATTTATGCAACTGAGCAAGGACTATATAGAGCTAAGCAGCGGCAGCTTGGTGGTGCTGGGATTTAAACTCCTGAGCTTCTGACCAGTAGTACTGGCTGACTGGTGTAGTACTGGCCGACTGGTGTAGTACTGGCTGACTGGTGTAGTACTGTCAGTGAAGTTATAGCATGTTGAATAGTTGTTACTACAGTACCATTAAGAGATGAGCTCAGGAATTCAGGAGACACTACTTTTTAAAAGCACTTGCATTTATGTATTTGTGTTGATTTATTTATGTTTACACTTATCCTGTTAGCCGTACACACAAAGCTGTCACATCATTGATTATGCGAACGTGACATACCAGAGATACGAGGGTGTCATGATTTTTCCACACAAGTCCACCTGGACTTCGAGTCAACTTACAGAAACGTTTGCTGTTAGTGTTCAGGTTCATCAGAAGTCTTTATTTCCATTTGAAGCATTTAAATGTTTCAAAATGTTTAAAATGTTTTTTTGGTGTGTTTTTAATCGACGTGAGGTGTGCGTGTGTTCTGTGTAGGGCGATTGGGGCGTGACTGCGGAACAGGAAGCAGCAGAGAACAGACGAGTGCAGGAGTTTAAGGACACCATACCAAAAATGTGTTCTCAGCTCAGACTACTCACACACTTCTACCAGGTAACACACACACACACTTATATGCACTACTTCCCACTACTAAACTCGCTGTGATATGTAGACACACATTTAGTGTAAGTTTATAGTGGATTTCTCTTGCACCTTAGGTTCAGAGATGTGGGTGGGTACATACCAAAAATGGATTTATCATTTATAAATGATGTTCTGTTAGCTGTATTTATTTATTCACAAAAGACATGCAAACCTGCAGGAAGTGTTTCACTGCTGTATATGCGGGACACAGTGTTGTGTGTGGCTTCATGATGAAAGCTCATGAGTAGATATCTTCAAACATTAAGTCAGGAGAAAAAAAAAAGATCAAATGAGAGATGACCGCATGAACGAGGGTTGTATTTGTATTCCTTTTTTCACAGTTTTCTTATGACATTTCTATTATCTTACTGTTGTCTCACTGACATTTATTTATATATTATATAATATATATAGTTTTATATATACATTATAATATAATAATCATTTACTGTTATGGTTAAAGTATAATTCATGTATCTAAGCCCCTCTACCTCCTAGTTACTTTATGTTCAAGTTTGCTACATTTAAATAAATAAAGGGTAAAATGTGCTATTAAAAATGACATGCATTAATTATACACTAACAATTGTGTAATAAATTATTTTCATTGTTTTTTGCATTACCTTTAATTATTATTGTTAATAAGTAGAATGTGTTAATTATGAAGGATGTTGAATTGTAGAGTATTTATTTCTAACTTCCACATTTGATACAGTAAAGAAATTGTATTATTTCTAGTTCATACTTCTTGAATCGATTTCTCTCCTCTGCTCATTCCTCTTCTTCCTCCCACAGGGCATCGTTCAGGAGTTCTTACGGCTGCTCATGACCAGCTCGGACGAGAGTCTGCAGTTCCTCAGCTTCCGGCTCGACTTCAACGAGCACTACAAAGCCCGGGACCCTCGCCTGCGTCCTTCGCTGGGGGCCACCAGGGGGCGCCGCAGCTCCAACATTTAACTCCGCTTCCTTCTACAATTAGGGTCGATGTTGTTTTTATATAAAAGGACGCTGACGTTGGGAGGGGAGCAGTGTATAGCGCTTACTTCATGTGAATAAAATACACAATAAAAAGAAATCATCGAATAACTTGTCATCACACGAACGTCCCGGGAATCCTAAAATGATTTTAGAAGAGTGGAGCTTTTTAGCACAGAGTCACAGGTCTTTTAATAAATCCAATAGTTTTCTGTATATCTGCATATTAAGGGCAGTTAAGATTTTCCGGGGGGAATAACAGCATTTAAACTTTATTTTAACTTCTCATGGTCAGAGTGGAGAAAAATTTCAACACGGTGCTACAGATACATCTAATGTTGTGCAAGCCTTTTCTTCAGATACAATCAGCTTTACACCAGTCTCAATGGAAATTATATGATCTAGGATCAGCTTGTGGTGAGATTTTATATCCCTATAAATCCTGCATCGGTTCATTTGTTGTTCATCATAATATGAATGACTGTAAATTATGTAAAAAAACAAAACAAGAAAAACCCTTCGAGTTCTAAGCCAAATCAAATTCGATACACACACACCTGTGATTGCATCATAAAAATTTAGTTATTTAGTAATTTAGGTTTTAAACCTGATAAAATGTATTTAATCTATCCAAGCAAATATAAATGATTGATTGAACACTCATTTGTATAAACATTTTATTTTCATTTAATTGTTATTTATTATTCTTAAAGCATCCTGCAACTCCAGAGTTTCTGTTAGGTTTTATATATATATATATATATATATATATATATATATATATATATATATATATAATATATATATATACACACACACACACACACACACACACCAAACTCTCAACTGTGACAAAATGACTCACACACACCTTCTCATGGCTCAGGGCTGTTCCACTTGTCATTGTCAGTGTTTCATAAAAACATATAAAAACCTGAATGAGCAGATTTTGAACAATGAAATCTTCTGCTGAACATTTCTTTCTCTCCTGTGAGCTTCACATCTAACACCACAGTCAAAAGTTTAAAACCAGGGTTCCAGGATTTTTATTATTATTATTATTATTATTATTATTATTATTATCTTATCCCTCTATCACAAGCTTTTCCTAGATCAGTCCAAAGCTGCTCAAGTAGTTTTCTTCAGTATTTGGTTTTGTTGTGATATTTTATTGTTTTTTTTTTTTAGCAGACTGTGACTTATGTTTTGGTCATGAAAATGAAAATGTCAATTTCAATCCTGATTCTTAATTTAGAAAAGCAGCGCTTTTGTTTTTTTGTTTTTCCTTCTTTCTAGAAATTTACCTTTTTTTTTTTTTTTTTTTTTTTAAACCTGACACTGAATGACACTGAGATCTGTGCTCTCTTCAATGCTTTGTGAACTGGTCAGCTTTGTAAAATGAATCTATGGAGAATGCCACCAGTGTGTAACACCATAGACACAAGAGGGAACTTCCTATTACAAAAGTGTTCTGATTTCATCCTCAAGTCTCAAGACGGGTTGACTGAAGATGATGGACTCATAATGTTGCACTCTTTTGCAGATTTCCTATAGATCACTATGGGCTATTTCAATCATCCAAGTAACAGTTATCACTGTTTTACTCTCGCTATTATTTTTAGGTTTGTATTTCCGACTTGAGGAAAGGAGGAAATGGTTTAGATTTTTTTGTCCCTTGAACCTTCTTTCTCCTCGTCAATGGAGTCTGTTATATACATATGTATAGATATATAATACAATGGAGGAAAACAGACATTGCCATTCTTTTCTTTAATAAATAACATTTCTATCTAAAGGTATCCTGTCTTATTGTCACATACTATACACACAGGCTGAAGTCGGTCTAAGTATAATGTGCTAATGTGGAATTATATTGTCTGAGTGATCTGGATTTTTATGAGCTTTGTGGAAGCCCTGAGTAAAAAGAACGCTAATCTCCTTGTACCCATGAAATTGTGTTCACATTCGTCCTTTGCTAGTAGAGATTTTATTTTTTCCAGATTGATTTTAATTCGTGCACTAACCCAGCCATTAGGGAGGCACAAGCCAGTGCATTCTTAGTGCCGGTCCCAAGCCCGGGTAAATGGGGAGGGTTGCGTTAGGAAGGGCATCCAGCGTAAAACACGTGCCAAATCAAATATGCGGATCACAAATGAGAATTTCATACCGGATCGGTCGAGGCCCGGGTTAACAACGACCGCCACAGGTATCGTTAGCCGACAGGGTACCGGTGGAAATTGGGCTACTGTTGGCCGAAGGAGGAGAAAGAGAGGAGGAAGACGTCTACAGAGACGGCAGGGAAAGGAGCAGTGTAGGAGAGTGGAGGTTCGGGTTGGTACTTTAAATGTTGGTACTATGACGGGTAAAGGGAGAGAGGTAGCTGATATGATGGAGAGGAGAAAGGTAGATATGTTGTGTGTTCAGGAGACCAAGTGGAAAGGGAGTAAGGCCAGGAACATTGGAGGTGGGTTTAAACTGTTTTATCATGGTGTGGATGGAAAGAGAAATGGTGTAGGGGTGATTCTGAAGGAAGAGTACAGTAAGAGTGTAGTGGAGGTGAAGAGAGTTTCTGATAGGGTGATGATCGTGAAGGTGGAAGTTGAAGGATGATGATAAATGTCATCAGTGCCTATGCTCCACAAGTTGGCTGTGAGATGGAGGAGAAGGAAAGATTCTGGAGTGAATTAGATGAAGTGGTAGATGGTGTACCTAGGAAAGAACGGTTAGTGATTGGGGCGGACTTTAATGGGCATGTGGGTGAAGGGAACAGAGGTGATGAGGAGGTGATGGGTAGGTATGGTTTTAAGGAGAGGAATGTGGAAGGGCAGATGGTGGTAGATTTTGCTAAAAGGATGGAAATGGCAGTGGTGAACACTTATTTTAAAAAGAAGGAGGATCATAGGGTGACGTATAAGAGTGGAGGAAGGTGCACACAGGTGGACTATGTGCTATGCAGGAGATGCAACCTGAAGGAGATTGGCGACTGTAAGGTGTTGGCAGGGGACAGTGTAGCTAGACAGCATAGGATGGTGGTCTGTAGGATGGTTTTGGAGGCGAGGATGAAGAGGAGGAGAGTGAGGACTGAAAGAAGAATAAGATGGTGGAAACTGAAGGAGGAAGAGTGTAGTGTGAGGTTCAGGGAAGAGGTCAGAGAGGCTCAGTGGTGTTAAGGAGGTGTTGGATGATTGGGCAACTACTGCAGGAGTGATGAGGGAGGCAGCTAGAAAAGTACTTGGTGTGACATCTGGAAATAGAAAGGAAGACAAGGAGACGTGGTGGTGGAATGAGGAAGTGCAGGAGAGCATAAGGAGAAAGAGGTTGGCAAAACAGAAGTGGGATAGACAGAGTGATGAGAAAAGTAGGCAGGAGTACAAGGAGATGCGGCAGCAGGTTAAGAGGATGTGGCGAAAGCCAAGGAAAAGGCATATGAGGAGCTGTATGAGAGGTTGGACACTAAGGAAGGAGAAAAGGATTTGTACCGATTGGCCAGGCAGAGGGACCGAGCTGGAAAGGATGTACTGCAAGTTAGAGCAGTAAAGGATGGAGAGGAAATGTGTTGACTAGTGAGGAGAGTGTGTTGAGAAGGTGGAGGGAGTATTTTGAGCAGCTGATGAATGAGGAAAATCAGAGAGAGAGAAGGTTGGATGATGTGGAGATGGTGAAGCAGGATGTAGATAAGATTAGTAAGGAGGAAGTGAGAGCAGCGATTAAGAGGATGAAGAGTGGAAAGTCGGTTGGACCAGATGACATACCGGTGGAAGCGTGGAGATGTTTAGGAGAGATGGCAGTGGGGTTTTGACCAGATTGTTTAACAGGATTTTGGAAGGTGAGAAGATGCCTGAGGAATGGAGAAAGAGTGTGCTGGTACCGATCTTTAAGCATAAAGGAGATGTGCAGACCTGCAGTAACTACAGGGGTATTAAGTTGATCAGTCACACCATGAAGTTATGGGAAAGAGTAGTGGAAGCCAGGCTGAGAGAAGAGGTGACCATCTGTGAGCAACAGTATGGTTTCATGCCGAGGAAGAGCACCACAGATGCCATATTTGCTTTGAGAATGTTGATGGAGAAGTATAGAGAAGGACAGAAGGAATTGCATTGTGTATTTGTGGATTTAGAGAAGGCGACGACAGGGTGCCAAGAGAGGAGTTGTGGTACTGTATGAGGAAGTCAGGTGTGTCGGAGAAGTATGTAAGGGTGGTGCAGGACATGTATGAGGACAGTGTGACGGCAGTGAAGTGTGCAGTAGGTACGACAGACTGGTTTAGAGTGAAGGTTGGACTGCATCAAGGATCGGCCCTGAGCCCTTTCCTGTTTGCAGTGGTGATGGACAGGTTGACGGACGAGGTCAGACAGGAGTCTCCTGGACTATGATGTTTATGGATGATATTGTGATTTGTTGTGAGAGTAGGGAGCAGGTTGAGAAGAGCCTGGAGAGGTGGAGATATGCACTGGAGAGAAGGGGAATGAAACTCAGTAGGAGTAAGACAGAGTACATGTGTGTGAATGAGAGGGAGGGCAGTGGAGTGGTGCGGTTGCAGGAGAAGAGCTTCAGAAGGTGGAGGAATTCAGGTACCTGGGTTCAACAGTGCAAAGTAATGGAGAGTGTGTTAGAGAAGTGAAGAAAAGAGTGCAGGCAGGGTGGAGTGGGTGGAGAAGAGTGACAGGAGTGATTTGTGATAGTAGGGTATCTGCAAAATTGAAAGGGAAAGTTTATAGGACTGTGGTGAGACCTGCGATGTTGTATGGTTTAGAGACAGTGGCATTGAGTAAAAGACAGGAGGTGGAGCTGGAGGTAGCAGAGCTAAAGATGTTGAGGTTTTCGTTGGGAGTGACGAGGATGGATAAGATTAGAAATGAGTTTATTAGAGGGACAGCGCATGTAGGATGTTTTGGTGACAAGGTGAGGGAGGCGAGATTGAGATGGTTTGGACATGTGCAGAGGAGGGACATAAATTATATTGGTAGAAGAATGCTGAGGATGGAGCCACCAGGTAGAAGGAAAAGAGGAAGGCCAAAAAGGAGGTTCATGGATGTGGTGAGGGAAGACATGCAGGTAGTTGGTGTAAAAGAGGCAGATGTAGAGGACAGGGTGGTGTGGAGACGGATGATCCGCTGTGGCGACCCCTAATGGGAGCAGCCGAAAGAAGAAGAAGAAGATTTTAATTCGTGCACTGTATTGACTCAAAGTGTATTGACACTAACTAGTACACTATATAGTTCTGAACACATTCTTTTTTTGGGGCATGATCATCTCTCTAGTGCATTATGTAGTTAGTCACAGAAAAAGACCCAGTCAAATCAAAGCACCTTGTTTGTTGTTTTTTGTTTGTTTGTTGTTTTTATTGTCTTGTCTATACCAAATAAGACAAGAGTGAGATGCTGTGAAAAGTTTAGGGCTATTTATTGTGTAAAAAAGTACTACAACTTAGAATTTAAATTAGACAAGACTTAGATTATAATTAGGAATTTAGATTATACATGTGCTGTTAGAATAACCGCCAGTCTTCAGAGCAGATGTTCTACTAGATTTTGTAGTGTTCTTGTGGAGACTTGTGTAAATTCAGCCACAAGGGTGTTAGTAAAGTCAGGCATGGATGTACAGTTGGTAAAGTCAGGAGTTCTGGGGTGTATTCAGTGTTCCAATTCAACCCAAAGGTGTTCAATAGGGTTGAGATCAGACCTCTATAGCAGGCCAATCAAGATCTTCCACACCAACCCATGTACACCTAATATACATAGAGCTGGCTTTGTTGTTCAATAATATAATGTTATGTAGCTACAGTAGTTGGAAGGTTGGCACAGTGTGTGTGTGTGTGTGTGTGTGTGTGTGTGTGTGTGTGTGTGTGTGGAATTGTCATTTCTACTGCATATTTCTGCATGAAACTTCTACTTCAGCAAGACTTCTATCATGGTCGAGTGGGTGGGGTAAAAAAAATTTGTTTGTTTACTGATTGGGTAATCCTTTCCAATCAAGATTTTTAAATGAGCAGAAAATCCTAGCACCAGCCAATAAAAAGCGTCCAATTAGTCGACCTCGTAGCCGCTTCATGACCATCATTACAGCGCAGGATTTACGCAAAACAATGTAATTAGAGCCATATATGATCACGTCCACTGTGTGTGCGTGCGTGCGTCATGTCAATTATTTCAAATAAACATTTTCTGTTTTAAACCCGAAATCTAAGGCCACCCACAGCTACACCTTTCGTACATATAAGGTCAGTATAACGCGTCTGCACTTATTTGTCTTGCTTTAATTTGACATCAGAGATTCGTTCCCAGCACTGAGAACAACCTAATGAGCTCATAAGTCACGTGACTCTGTCCATATTATAATGAATCGGTTTCGGTTCTCTTTCCACATGAAGCACGATCACTTCTCTAATATACGAAAAATGAGGGTAAAAATAAACATACACTAAATGTTAACCAGCTATTTCTCTATGTGCACAGTATTAATGGAGATTATTCAGAATGTCTTTGCTGTTACATGGTTTGACCGCATGGTGGAGCCCAATCCTAACAATTGAGTCAGCGTGCTGCGTTCACCTGCGTAAGTAATAATAAAGCTGATACTTTACTAAACATTTATGCTTTTTAATGCACTTATTTTCTATCATTATAAAAGCAATCACAGTTATTTTGACTTTGACTTTATAGTTACACCACTATAACTTTCCGTAAACTGGTACAGACTGAATACCAGTGTCACAGTTTGCTTCCTGTCTGGTTTTGTTCATCAACCTACAAGATCTTTAGGACAAATTTGTCATTTTTTGTTTTATATCTTTCTACCAACACAAGCACAAAACGTGACCTGATTCATATTTTATGATCATGTGTATTGGTTTAGTATATTAAACGATTTATTAAAAAAATATAAAATCATATAAAGGAAAATCTTCTTTTACTGTATTAAGAAATCTACTTTAATGGGTAAAAAGGATAAAAAAAATTATAGAGGAAAGAAAGAAACCTTGGCAGACACTATTTCTGTGCTTCCTGGAAGAAATGTCTTTTTAAAAAAATTTTATTTAACAAAGGTAACAAACTGAACATGTTTCTATACATTGTGGTGGTCTATAAGAAGTAACAAATCATGGTGTATATCTTGACATGCTATTAATAAACTAGCTCTGGTGTTCTGATTATCAGACAATTTAGTGCTGATACTTTTCATTCGACCAACGAAAGATGTGCGGTAGCCCATGTGCCCATTTTGTACTGTCCAGCTGGAGAACTATTATTAGCATGGGTTCTCCGCTTTGCTACGGGTCACCTGGAATAACAAAAAACAAAAACGATTTGTTAGTGTTCTGTCCTACAGAAAGAAATCCCTCATTAATATCTGAATATCTGCATTATGGCAAAGCAGTATAGGTGCAGTATAAGTCTAATCAGATTCATGGTGTGTGTGTTTTCACAGCCTGAACCAGTGTGTGCACAGTGTGACTTTGCAGAGGTGTGTGTTTCTGCCTCCTCATCCGAGCTCCCTTCTCTCTCTCTCGCTCGCTCGCTCGCTCTCTCTCTCCCTCCTTCCTGTGTGTCCTTCCCTCAGCTCTTTTCCTCTGCACATTCTCCATTAGCAGGACCAGCATCCTCTTTCACTGCTCTAACTCCCACTCTCTTTCTCTCTTCTCTTCCATCTCGCCATGATCCTGTGCGTGAAGATGAGTGAAATGGCTCTGCAGGAACTCTCAAGGAGGCTTGAGGCAATCACACACCGCATTGGTAGGAGGAGCTGCAAAGCGTGTGTGTGTGTATGTGTCTCTGAGTGAGTTAGTGAGTGTGTGTGTGTCTCTGAGTGACTGTGTGTGTCTTTTTGAGTGTGTCTCTCTCTGAGTGAGTGCTTGTGTGTGTCTTTGTGTCTCTGAGTGACTGTGTGTGTCTCTGAGTGACTGTGTGTCTCTCTCTGAGACTGTGTGTGTGTGTGTGTCTGAGTGACTGTGTCTGTGTGTCTCTCTGAGTGTGTGTCTCTCTCTCTCTCTTTCTCTCTCTCGTGCTCTCTTACTTAGTGTGTGTCTCTCTCTGAGTGACTGTGTGTCTCTCTCTGAGTGACTGTGTGTCTCTCTCTGAGTGACTGTGTGTCTCTCTCTGAGTGACTGTGTGTCTCTCTCTCTGAGTGACTGTGTGTCTCTCTCTGAGTGACTGTGTGTCTCTCCCTGAGTGACTGTGTGTGTCTCTGAGTAACTGTGTCTCTCTCTGAGACTGTGTGTGTGTCTGAGTGACTGTGTGTGTGTCTCTTTGAGTGTGTGTCTCTCTCTCTCTTCTCTCTCTCGTGCTCTCTTACTTAGTGTGTGTCTCTCTGTGTCTCTCTCTCTGAGTGACTGTGTGTGTGTCTCTCTGTGTCTCTCTCTCTCTCTCTCTCTCTCTCTCTCTCTCTTACTTAGTGTGTGTCTCTCTCTGAGGGACTGTGTGTGTGTGTGTGTGTGTGTGTGTGTGTGTCTCTCTCTCTCTCTCTCTGAGTGACTGTGTGTGTCTCTCTGAGTGACTGTGTGTGTCTCTCTCTCTCTGAGTGACTGTGTGTGTGTGTGTGTGTGTGTGTGTGTGTGTGTCTCTCTCTCTAAGTGAGCGAGTGTGTCTCTAAATAAGCACGCGTGTGTGTGTGTGTGTGTCTGAGTGAGTGTGTGTGTAGTCATGGATGCTGGATTACATTTAGGAAAGAAAAAAAGATTAGAAGGCAAATGGTTGTTCTGGGTTAGTGTCAGTATGCAATTACAAGTATTTGCATGCTATAGTATTGCATTCATGCTTAAAGTTGCTTACAGTTTCGTTACTTGTGCAGCTTCTCTATGCGAACATGTATCCATCCGGTGAACAAACATTAAGGCTTTCTGTAATTTAAATCCTGGTACCACCAAGCTGTCAATGATGCGCCCTTAAGACCCTTAACCCTCAAACTGAAAACTGTTCCAGCATGACAATGCCCCTGTGCACAAAGCCAGCTTCATGAAGATATGGTTTACATCAGGAGTCTTCAATGTTCCTCATGTCAAGGACCCCTTATGCAAAAGAGACATGAGGCAGAGACCCTCTGATTTAAAATATGTCAAACATAGCCACCATCATATATTACGCTGGTTCTATTATGTTAAGACAATTGGAAATATTATGTTGTACATGCATCATTGTCTGTATATTTTCATATATTTTCAAATCTTTCAAAAATATTTATGCATCATCATAAACATATATTTTGCAATAAGAATCACAATTTATTAAGTTGTTTACAGTTGTTATTTGAATAGATTTTCATTTAGCTCTCAGATGGACTATTATGTATTCACATGAACATCAGCTTTAAGTTTAATATAACTATAATATTTGTCGCAATAAATAATTTCTTTGACTTTTTTTTTTACAAAAATATTTATTTTTTTACAAAAATATTTATTTGATTTACATGGTTTGGAGGGAAAGATCTTGAGTTAACTAGCAGACCCCCTGCAGTACCGCCGAGGACCCCTAGGGGTCATAGACCCGCAGTTGAAGACCCATGATTTACATGGTTTGGAGGGAAAGATCTTGAGTGGCCTGGTATAGAGCTCTGACCTCAACCCTACTGAACACCTTTTTAATGAACTGGAACACTGACTGCACTCCAGGCCTCCACCCCTCACCTACATCAGTAGCAGCAATAGAATGTAAATGTGGGTAATGGGATGTTTATAAAAAAAAAAAAAAAAAAAAAGAAAGAAAGAAAAGCACATTTGAATCTTATGGGCTGGTGTCCACATACTTTTGACTCCAATTTATCATGTTATTTGCCACATCATATTTTAAAAACAAGTTCAAATGATTACATGTTGAAATTTTCTCCTGTGCGTTTAAGTGTTAAATGATTTCTTTCAGTTGTTTAGTTATGTATCACACTTTACATATTTCAACTCTACTTTTGAGGGGTCCTGGGGTGCAGTCAGTGTTCCAATCCATCCCAGAGGTGTTCAGTAGGGTTAAGGTCAGAGATCTATAGGATACCACTCGATCTTCAACTCCAACCCATGTAAAGCATATCTTCATAGAGCTGGCTTTGTGTACATGGGCATTGTCATGCTGGAACAGGTTTCACGTTGAAGCGAAGGGAAAATTTCATGCTACCGCATCCAAATATGTCCGAAAAAAAGTCTCTTCAAATTGGTGGTAACAGTTTGGGAAAGAACCACATATGGCCGGAAAAGTCAGGTGTCGCAATACTTTTACAATATACACTCGAAAATGAGTACAATAACTTTTATGGCATTTGGCAGACTCCCTTATCCAGAGAAACTTTCTCAGGGCCTCGCTCAAGTGCCCAGCAGTGGCAGCTTGCATTTGAATTCCCAAAGGTGTTCAGTAGGGTTGGGGTCAGAGCTCTATAGCATGCCCCTCAATCCTTAATCCTTCCTGTAAGACTTCAATTAAAAAAAAAAAAAACAGAACCAATAAAGTAATATCCAACACATCAAAGTGGCTGAACACTGCAACAGTCTGAGACACACACACACACACACACACACAAACACACACACACACACACAAACAACCTGCAGATTTAATCTATAGTCTTACATACACAAAAACCCATGGTGGTCTAATTTACTTGGCAGATCTTCATATCTTCTTATCCGAAGACTTTAAGGCTAAGGCTTTTTTTTTTTTTTTCTGGCATTAACATCCAACCTGCTGTATTTTGAAGCATGCTCACTTTCACTTAACAGTTTTCATCATTTACAGATTTTGTTCAATTGCATTTTACTGACAGTAATGATTTTTAACATGTTTTTGTTTTTTTTGATAAAAAAAAGCAAAACTAGTAATAATAATAATTCCAGATGGGTAGTTTGAATAGAATAGTATTTATTTGTCAAATACTGTATACATTACAGCACAGTGAAATTCTTTGTTTGCATATCCCAGCTTGCTCGGAAACTGTGCGCAGGGTCAGCCATGATACAGCATCACTGGAGCACAGACAAGATAAGGGCCTTGCTCAAGGGTCTAAAAGTGGACTTCGGTTGCCACTAAAGTCCTAGTGTACCGCTATTAATGCCATAATCTGCACCCCTTATAATGGAGCTCCTGGGACTTGTTCTCTTTTGCTCTGTTTGCTGCATCCTTCCTCACAAAGAGCTTTAAGGTGCAGGAAACCTGCCACAGGACAAACGCAGCCTGTCTAAGTGCTAAGTCACTGGAATATGTGGGTCATGATGTCAGTTACATTTAACACACGAGGCAGCTATTCCTTAAATCTGCTGCTCTTCCTGTTGGAAAGATCTTTTTGCTTGCACGAACTATGTTGTGCTACTGTTCTGTCTTTATTGCATCCTTTTATTTCTATTTGTACATTTGGTTGCTGCAAATGTCTCCAAGGACAGCGTGTAGTTACAAAACCATATTTCAAACACCTAATATGGATTGCCAGAAATCTGATTATACTTCTTTTCAAATGAAAGTCTGCTTGAAGTTTTTTTTTTTTTCTTCAGGCTGTAGAGACACACAAAGCTCCTCGCAATCGATCATCCCAGCCTACGCTGTTTCCACCTCCAATTACCCTGAAAAGTGAGGCGAGATCTGTTATTTTTTGCTCTGTATCTCTTGTCACTGTGACTGTCATATCTGAACATCTGACAGCTGACTGATTTTATTGTATGAAGTGATCTGGAATATTCTGGAGTTCTATTTAAAGTGTGTATTCGAAGGCTATACATACACTCTAAACAAAAGTTTGTAGACACCTGAACAAAGATGTGCCTCTATGCCGTTTGATCATCCCATTTCGCATTTAGTCCCTGTTTGCAGTTATAATAACTTCCACTCTACTGGGAAGATGTTCCACCAGATTTTGGAGTGTGTTTGTGGAGATTTGTTCCAGTTCATCCCACAGGTGTTCATGATCATTGAGGTCAGAGCTTTATAGTAGGCCAATCAGGATGTTCTACTGGCTGGCTTTATGCACAATGACATTGTCATGCTGGAACAGGTTTGGGTCTAATAGTTCAAGTAAAGGGAAATTGTATGCTACTGCATGCAAAGATTAGAACATGAGAAAGCATTAATGATTTTTCTCCACATGGAGACATGCTCACAGAGAGAAGCTGTACAAGTAACAAACTCTAAGCAGGTTTAAGTATAAATGTTATGCTGGCACTTGCAACTGCATACTAACACACACACACACGCACGCGCACACACATTTGCATATGTATGTATAAACACAAAAACAGCACATTTTAAATCCAAAACCAGCAAATGGTTGTTGCCTTATAATCTTTTATTTCTTTTATTACTTTTCCCCCAATGTAATCCAACACACCTCTGACTTCACTCACACTCACTCAGTCACACTGCATGGCATTTTATGAGACATTTTAAGATTTTATGACTCATACTGAATCACTAACCACATCCATAAGTATGCATCTGTTATGTTTTGTAACACTGCAAACGTTATATTGCATTTACTAATATCGCCAGCAAATACAAGGTTTGTCAGCATATGATGTCTGTAGATTGGAGTCTGTAATCATAAATGTCTGTAGTTTTATTTGAGCTTGCCCTCATTATCTCCTTCTGCAGCCTTTCAACCTACCACAGTAATTTCTAGTTCTAATACTAATGCAGCAATGTAATCTTTTTGTATCTGTATTTTATGACTCGGGGTCTTGGGTATCTAAGCTTTCAAAAATGTGACTACTGCATTACAGAACACACAGATTTACTTTTAAAACACCCCCAAACTACCATATATGACAAACATTGTTTACAAAGTTTGACTACGTTTGCCCAAGTTATATTTTGGAAATACCAGATTGTGTAAAAACTCCATGTTGTTGTCCTTTCTTGTGCCATATTTGTAAAACTGCGCATATATATGGTTAATAAGGCCGCAGATTTGTAATTCTGCTACTGCAAAGTGCTTAAAACAGGCCCAAGTGGTTACTGGTACTTTATAAATATAATGAATCGCAAATTATTTTGAGTAAATGTACTTTGTTACTGGCTACTTTCTAGTTTTACTGAGTATCAAAGATATAAGCAACTTTTTCTTTCTACTCAAATATTTCAACTACATTTATGATTAAATATTTGTACTTTTGACTTTAATGGACAATAATTGTTATCGATTACATTTTGCATTTAGTCAGATATCTTTGAATATTTGATTTAATGTTCTAACCCTAGAATTATTTACTCTCATTTTAATTGTCGATTAAATACTAATGGTTCAGGTACTTTATGAAATTATGCTGTACTTTTTATTTAAGCTGAAGATTCCTTTTTGAAGGATTGCTGTACTACTTGGTCTTTTTGTTGTTTGATCTTTTATTTAATTTTCATGTTGAAGAGGCTGTTGTGTTGATGGTTAATGAAGTGTTAAGGTGTACAATTTGGTTTGTGTTTTAGGAAATAAAACTTCAAATCAACAGTTTTTAGCTATTAAACTAATGTGTCTTGAGGTTGAGGACCAGTGCATCTTTGAGTCTACGTTCAATACGAGTCAAATACTCAAGTACTGTTCAAATCAAATACTCTAAGACTTACTCAAGTCATATTGGAATTGTTGACTATTAACTTGTAATGGAGTAGGTTTTGCAGTAAGGGATCTATACTTTTACTTAAGTACGATTTCAGGTTTTCTTTACACCTCTGTAAATGGCTGCATTTTGGACTAAAAATGTAATGCTGCTACAACAGTGGACAATAGCAAACAGTATTAGCAACAAGCTAGCCAGTTTAAGTTAGCGCTAACGCTAATGTCTATGATAACCTTCTTAACTCTATGATTAGTATCACCAAGTACCGTGTCTGTATAGTAATAGATCTAAACAATACTACTCTAAGCTAATTTGAAAGTAGAGAAAGAGCTCTTTACATTGTTCAAAATGTGGGCAGCCATTTTGATTTGAAGTCCATACACTGTAGGGAACTTGTAATTTAGATGTTAGCAAGTTGAAATCTCATGTTTTTGTGGCTTTTACCAGTTGTATGTAGGGAATTAATTTTAGTTTACAGCCTTATGAGTAAATTGAAATGTTCTGAGAATCTAATACAAGTGGAGGTTTTCTACAAAACAAGTATAAGCTCAGGGGTTAAGACACTGATCAGATGATAGTGAGTTCAAATCCTAGCACCACTACTGCTGGCCCACCACAGTGGCAACAATGTACCACAAAAACAGTTATGCTCTTAACACTCACAAGACAACACAATGTGGCACATATGGGAAAGTAGGACATGAGGAAATTATTTGCATGGCTACTCGTTACCCTGTAAAAAAAAAAAAAAAAAAAAAAAGGCTGTACACCTTTACACCTGCTATTATTCAATTCACCAATAATGTGCCAGCAGCTCAATGAATAAAAAGACGTCAAGATCTTTCACAAACACCGTAGTGAGAAAACTGTGATCTCAGTTATTTTTATTATGGCATCAATGTTGAGGCCAGCTGGGTTAGTTTAACTATTTCAGGAACTACTTATTACCTGGGTTTTCCATGTGTACATCTTTTCATTCTTTCACAATTAAAATGGCTGAATATATAGTGTGATAGTGAATGGCAGGACTGGTTTAAGCTGAAGGGTTAGGGTTAGGGTTACTATAGCACAAATAATCACTCTTTCCAAGTAGAAAAGCATCTCTGAATGCACAGTGGAAAAACTGGAAGCTAAAGACAAAGAAGGCAAAGGTACACACATACTTAAGCAGAAGTACAGATGTTTGTACAACTCATGTTTCAAAAGTCTCCGGTAAAATTTGAAGTTTTGACTGCACTTTTTCACTTTTCAGTAAAGAAGTTTGGGCTCTGACTTGTACTTAAGTAATAAGTAACCATTACTACTACCTGTTTTAGTGTCACACTGGTAACTGGACCTCGCATCATATTATTATATTAATACAAAAGAATGAATCATTTTGTTACCTAATGAATGTATCCAGGCTGAACATCCACCATAGAGCCAAGCAGAGGAAAAGATGATGATGATGATGATGATGGTGGTGGTCTGGAATGTCTCTGTTCTTAGTCATGTTTACATCGCTGACTCCCTCTGTCTCATCCACGTTAACCCCATACTTTTTATTGCCTCATGTCACCAAATAGATTAAAACTAAAGTAATGAGCCTCGTTTGAAAATGTAACAAGTAGAAAGTACAGATATTTGTGTAAAAAATGTAATTAGTAAAAGTAAAAAGTTGACAGAAAAATAAATACTGAAGGAAAGTACTGATACTAGAAAACTCTAATGAAATGAAGTATCTGTACTTCAGTACTTCCTATATCTGGCTAAAGGCAGTGGCGGTGGACAGTAACTATACTTAAGAAGCATTTTCGCATATAGAAATATTTCCTTTTGGGGAGACTCACTTTAACTTCACAATATTTCAAAGTCAAATATCTTACTTTTACCTCAACTACATTTTTTTTTTTTTTTTTTTTTTGCGAGTGGATAAAAACTTTAGCAGTTCAGCATATTTTAAGTGGGCTTGTACATACAATTTGAATACTATTTGTGTGGGAAAATGATTTTAAATGCAGAGATGTTGAGGATATCAGAATTCCACGGTGGTTTGTCACGTTATAAATAAACACCTACTGAAAAATTGGCAGTGGCTTTCTGAGTTCTAGGACATGGCAGCAGCTCATTTGTAGTGTACATGGATATGAAGATGAATGCAACATTATTAGGTTAGGATATTAACTCTAGTTGGACAGATACTGACACTGCAGTGATATTATTATTAGTAGTAGTAGTAATAGTAATGTTAATTTAGTAATACTACAATATTACAATAATGCATATTGTAATATCACCACACTGTACTGTGTACTTCATTATCCATCGTTGATTGGCTGCATGTTGCTGCGGTAACAGAGTTGCCAAGGCCCTGCAAAGAGGATGGTTCTTTTTTCTTGTTTGTATGGGACTGTGAGGAAAAAGGAGTGTGTGTGTGTGTGTGTGTGTGTGTGTGTGTGTGTGTGTGTGTGTAAGGAGGGTACGTGTTTTAGTTCTGCTGCCATAGAATGGTTTATAGGATTGGATAGGAAAAGAATGATGTGCTGGGGGGTATCCACATCCTGCCAAGATTCTCCATCCCAGTCTTTCTGTCTTCCAAGCTGTACTTTTCCCATTTTTTTTTTTGAACGAGGGATGAATGAATGATTTACGGTGATGTGTGTCACAGAATCCACAAATTATTAATGCAGAAACTATTTAATTTTTTTTTTTTTTTCTCTCTTTGTCTATTTCTTTCTAATTCTGTCTTTCTCCGAGTTCCTGGATGTGCTGATAAACAGATCATGACTGTGTAGTTGGTAGGAAAAGTTCACTATAAGGCAAGACATTTTAGACAAAATAAATAGAATTTAGTTTTTTGTAATTGACAAGAAGCATAAGTCTTTTACATAATAGTTTTTGAATGCAAATCTTAGATTATCTAAAGGAAAAGGAAATCCTTAAGGAAAAAATAAGAAGTCCAAGAATAACCATGCAGAACTACACCACCATAACCCAGCACAATTAGAAAACTGTCCATGATCTCAAATCCACTTTAGTGTCTACTCGGCTTCTGTGCTGGGTACGCTCACATGTCCCATTCATCCACAACCAACCTTCATGTTATTATATTGACTTTTACTGAAACCGGTAATAGCTGGAAAACGTTAACGTTTCCCGTTACTCATCAGCATCATTAGATACTGATGAGAGGAACAGTTAATGAAATCAGGTCAATTCCCATTAGGAAGTGTTGTTGTGGTGTTTATTTTTACTTAGTGGATATTGTTTTTTGCAGCAATTTTTGTGTACTTACAGCAGTAGTATTATAAAAAAAAATATTCTAGTGTAAAGGAACAAAAAATTACTATGTTTTATAGTAAAGGCCAAAATGAATTACATTCAATATTTTCCTCAAAATTCTACAAACAATACCCCAAAATGACAATGTAAAAGAAGTTTGTTTGAAATCTTGCAAATTTATTAGACATAAAAAAAATCACATGTACATACTGTAAGTCGTCACAGCCTTTGCCATGACACTCAAAATTGATCTCAGGTGCATCCTGTTTCAACTGATCACACTTGAGATGTTTCTACAACTTAATTGGAGTCCACCTGTGGTAAATTCAGTTGGACATGATTTGGAAAGGCACACACCTCTCTATATGAGGTCCCACAGTTAACAGTGCATGTCAAACTAAGCCATGAAGTCAAATGGAACTGTCTGTAGACCTCCAAGACGGGATTGTATCGAGGCACAGATCTGGGGAAGGGTACAGAAAAGTTTCTGCAGCATTGAATGTCCCAATGACCACAGTGGCCTCCATCATCCATAAATTGAAGATGTTTGGAACCACCAGGACTCTTTCTAGAGCGGAGCCACCCACCAAAATGAGCGATCGGGGAGAAGGACCTTAGTCAGAGAGGTGACCAAGAACCTGATGATCACTCTGATAGAGCGTCTGCGTTTCTCTGTGGCGAGAGAAGAACCTTTCAGGAAAAAACAACCATCTCTACAGCACCCCCACGCTGCCATACAGGCCTGATTGGTGAAGAACGGAAGTCACTCCTCAGTAAAAGGTACATGACGGCCTGCCTGGTGTTTGCCAAAAAGCACCTGAAGGACTCTCAGACTAGGAAAAACACAGATAGAACCAATACCATCCCTACAGTGAAGCATGGTGGTGGCAGCATCATGCTGTGGGGATAGTTTTCAGCAGCAGGAACCGGGAGATCAGTCAGGATCGAGGGACAACTCTGTGAATGTCTTTGAGTGGCCCAGCCAAAGTCCAGACTGGAACCTGTTTGAACATATCTGGAGAGATCTAAAAATGGCTGTGCACCAACGCTCCCCATCCAACCCGATGGAGCTTGAGCGGTTCTGCAAAGAAGAATGTGAGAAACTGTTTAAAAATAAGTGTGCTAAGCTTGTAGCATCATATTTAAAAAGACTTGAGGCTGTAAATGGTGCTAAAGGAGCTTCAACAAAGTATTGAGCAAAGGCTGTGAATAATTAACAAATATTTCAAACACACTTCTTTCACATTGTCATTATGTGGTATTGTTTGTAGAATTTTAGAAAATAATGAATTTAATCCATTTTGGAATACTGCTGTAACAACAAAATGTGGAAAAGGTGAAGCTCTGAGAAAACTTTCTGGATGCATTGTAGTGTATATTGTGTTCTTGATGTGTTCTGGTTGTCTGATTAACAGCATATGGAGTGAAGTGAAGTCAGTGTGACGTTAGCGTTGTGATGTTGGGAGTTGGTGGACTAAAGGGTTTACAGGTGCATTCTGCTTTTAAGCTGGCTAATCTCTCTTTCTTTGGCATAGCCATTGAGGTCACCTGCATGTGCTGATCTGACGTGTGCAGTCGTATTTGTCTTACATTTAATTATTTCCTGCTTTAAACATGGTTCAGGTTTTTTTTAATAAAAAAAAACAATAATTGTGTTTAGGAAAGCTCAGCAGTAGATCTAAAAGTGCCCAGAGATGGCAGAGTAATTTGCTTTACTCTTTCAGTAGTACAGTCTGGCATATTCATGCTGCCTTCTCTGGCCTCTTGTTTAGAAATTTTGCGTGTTTGTCCCCTAAGTGGCGTATGAGATACGCTTCAGATGAGCTACGTGCTCACGCATGTGTATGCTGCCTACGCTCCTGCTCCTGTCCGTGTAATTATCAGAGCAGATGGGGATTTGTGCTGAAACGTTCTGGCGAATCAGCTGTGCCTTTCTTCCTCTCCTTAGGTCCGCTCCTCCATGCAAGCACAGAGAGAGTGAGGGAGTGAGAGAGAAAGTGAGAACTGGGAGTATGTTTAAACACACCGGAGTGTGAAGATGTCTCATTCTCGTTTGTTTCTCAGTGAAGAAGTTGAGTGAGGTTTTGTTATTCTGGAAGTAGCTTGAGACGGATCAGAAGACTCTGTCGGCTCAAGTTTGGGCTCCTAATCGAGGTCGGATGTCTCTGCAGGAGCTGCTGCGCGAGAGTCAGGAGACTCCTCAGAGAATTGTGACGAGGCTCTCGCAGCTTCTGCATAGCCTCACACTCGCACTGGTGCAGGGGACCAGCAACAGCCCACACACACGCCGGAGCTCCTTGTTGGAGTGTAACGGTAAGAGTGTTTGAGTGTAAGGACAGACAATGGATTATAGATATGGAATATAAGCAGGTGATGCTGAAGCAAATATTTTTACATTGAATGATTCACAATACGTCTGATGTGGTTTCAGGGTTTTTTTTTTTTCTTTTTCTTTTCCAGCCACTTAGACTGACATTTATTTATTTATTCATATATTTATTTACAGTGCCACCTGATGATGTACCATCATTATTTATTCATCTACTGTTAAATAAAGCTCTTAGAATATAATATCTGCTTTCTGATGAATACCTGAATTGAGGCAGATCTGTTGCTTCCATTTTTCTAAGTTTTTAAGATGGATTCTTGTGCATCTCTTTGTGGGAACTTATGTTGATTCAGGTTGTTTAGCATATAGCTAACTAGTACTTAATTTGCTTCTTGTTGGTGCCCTACAAAAAGGATATGTTGACAAGCAAAGATATCTTTAATAAAGCAGGTTTGGGTCTCCTAGTTCAAGTGAAGGGAAAATTTGATGCTACAACCTCCAAAAAAATGCTGTACAATTGTGTGCCTCTACTTTTGTTGCTACAGTTTGGGAAGAAACATATATGGCTGGAAAAGTCAGGCGTCCCAATACTTTTATCCATACAGTGTATTTTTACATGGTAAGATCTCATTTATTTGCAGTATGATCAGACACCACACTTCATTTTGTTAGCAGTAAACTGCAAATCATAATTCAGTTGGACCATGCTGTAGATTATTTTTTAAGTCAAAAATGGGATAAACATCCTCAACCCATGGTGCAAACTTCTAAATCTAGAAAAAAGTGCATAAAAAGACCTTTAGGAAAAATTGTTTTTGTTTGTGCTTCTGTTTAAATTTTAGGTCAGACTGAATGATGTCTGTGCTGGAGCCATGATCGACATTTTTTTTGTTCTGCTGATTATTCGAGTAATCATTTAGTATGTTTTATTAATTTGGATAAACTGTTGTCACCACTTTTGTCGTTCAATCATGACATGGTCTGGAATTATAATATCACCAGACGTGTTTTGTTTTTTTTTTTTTTTCTTTTTTTTTTCCTTTTTCCAATTTCCAGTGAGATGGAAGTATTGAGACCCAAGTCATAATGTCTTTATCTGGGAAAAAAGCGTTGATTTATAATGATGCTGATCAGTGCAATTTGTTAAAGAAGGCATTATGAAGAAAAATGCGTGTATATCTGAGCATAAGGATATGCAGAGTGGGAGAAAGAGAAAATAAGTGTGTGAAAGTGTGTTCTGAGGAAGTGAGTTTGTCATTGAGGGAAGGAGATGGATATAGAGTAAAACTGCTGACCAAAAATTTGCTTGAGTAGTATCATGATCTATCTTGTTTTCTCTCTCTCTCTTTCTCTCTGTCTTTCTCTCTATCTCTCTCCTTGTGTGGGTGGGTGGGTGTTTGGGTGGGTGTCTGTGTTAAATGGTTTCCTGTTAGAATTATTTGCTTTTTGTTGGTCAAGCATGGCGTTGGGTTTGGTCACAGTCTGTGACACACCTTCCTGTGAGCTTACACACACACACACACACACACACACAGACATGTATATATAGAAAGCAAAAAGTGCTGCAGTCACCACAATGTGCATTTCTGGTCAAAAGTACAATAATTGGTTTCTGGTCTTATTTCCTAAGTGTATACACACACACACACACACACACACACACACACACACACAGTATTGAAGGGACATGTTTCAGCAACATAACAGGACTAACAGCAGTAGTGGGCAGATGTCCATTCTGTATCTGAGTGAGTTATATCTCTAAATCTGTGTGTGTGTGTGTGTGTGTGTAATATCTGATGCTAAAAAGATTGATGCTCTACATTAACAACTCGGTCATTTATATCCTTTTTTTTTTCTCCAGCTTGTAGTAAAACTTAATGGTTGCAGATTTCTCACTGTGTCTCACAGACGTCTTCCTGTTTCCCGATGTGTTTTCTCTTTTCTGCTTGTTCACTGAGTCACTGAATAAAATTCTTTTTTTTTTTTTTTTTTTTTATATATATAAAGTTATAAGTTTATTTCACTCTGTAGGATCTGTCACGCCATTGCAGATGATTTATGTTTTCTGGCTGCTGGGTATTTTCCTTTTGTGTACTTGTTTGTTTAAAAAAAAAAATTTATCTTTAGAAGATTAAAGTTTATGAACACATTTTCTTGGCTTGTCCAAGGTAGGATGTGGTTGCTCGGGTCCCGCTAGGTGCTCACTATGCTGTCCCAGATAGTTGCTAGTGTGTTGCTAGGTCCTTGCAGCTAGGATATGGTAGTTGAAGGTGGTATCTTTATGGAACTACCACACACAAAGACGTCCAATACAATTGTGTGTCGCCAAATCTTTGCCATCAGTTTGGTGTAGAAACTTGTATATAATAATTGAAAAGTCTGGTTTCATAGTAACTCTGTCCATATATTGGACACCATCTGCATGATGTGGAAAGTCAGACAGCTGTAGTTTATCATTAATGGAAATAAGCTTTTAATGAGCAACCATAGTATTTAAAAAAGGCAAGTGTGGAGCAAAGTGTGACCGGTGGACATGATGACATAACTTAAAGTTGATCTTTGTACTTGGTAGTTGAAGCTGTGTAGCCACACACACACACACACACACACACACACACACACACATTGGAGAACTGATCTGGCCCGAACATTTTAAGATATGGATTTTTGTTTCTTCGCCAAGCCTAGAAAACAGCAACCCACACACACCCAGGGCTCAGGTACAGGTACGTAAATCCAGTCTGATTAAATATGAATGGCCTGCTAGCACAAGAGGTGCGTTAACCTTATTTACCTATTATACCTCTGCACGCTTGAATTCTCAAACCTGATTGGTTGGAAGATGTGCATTATTTTTCAGCTTATTCACAGGGTCTTTTGTGATTTTCATGATTTCATAGTAAAAACCCTTCAGGAGATACTTTTGAAAGTATCTTAGAAAGTGACTCAATTTTATGAGAGTGAGAAAGGAGATGCTGGAGTGGGAATAGCTGTCATTATAATGTAAGCGATTAACCTTTTGACTGACTATTAACATGTGCTCTGTCTTGTTGATTAAGATATAAAAGTTGTGAATATGGGCTAGTTGCTGTGGTATAAACACAATAACAATAACAAACTCCCAGACTGCTATTATATGAAAAGAATCCATGTTGGGGCATCTTGCCATTTTCCTAGTGCGTGGATATTTTGGATATAACCAGCATGTAGTGTGAATTGAATTTTTACTTTTTTTTTTTTTTTTGCTTGAATCTGATTGGTCAAAAAGTAACTTGATAAATGATAGTAAAATTTTTACATGCTAGTCAAGTTATTTCGGTTATAGTCATACACTATATGGCCAAAAGTATTAGGACACCTTTCTAGCCATATGTGGTTCTTCCCCAAAATCTTACTACAACGTTAGTACACACAATTGTATGGGACGTCTTTGAATGTGTTTGCATGAAATTGTCCCTTCACTTGAGGAGACCCAAACCTGTTCCAGCATGACAATGCCCCTGTGCACAAAGCCAGCTCCATGAAAATATGGTTTAAGTGAGTTGGAGTGAAAGATCTTAAATGGCCTGCTATTAAGCTCTGACCTCAACTCTACTGAACACCATTGGGATGAATTGCAACGCTGACTGCACCTCAGACCACCTCACCTTCTATCTGACTTTACTAACACCCTTTTGACTTAATGATCACAAATCACACTCCAAAATCTAGTGTAACATCATCTCAGAAGAGTGGAGGTTATTTACACAGAAAATTGGGACCTTAACAGGATGTTCAAAAAGCAAATACAAATCTTAAGGTGAGGTGTCAACAAACCTTTATCTATAAAGTGTATCTCTTTATCTATATATAGTATCTATATATCTTTTAATAATGTACTGTATATTGCAAAAACTCAAGATAAACTAAGACTAATATATGAACATATATACATTTAGCAATGTATTAAGTTTTTAATAAAAATATATATTATCATTAACAGGGAAACGTCACTCCGCTTGTTTGTCTTACTGCATCACATCTTCCAGCATGCATCATTTTTAAATTTTAGCTTTGTAAAGCTTTTATTCTCTGACAGTTGTGTATTTTATAGCTTTATTTCTTGCAATGTGAATGTTCTTATAACAATTAATTATACTATTAATACACAAATACAGAGTCGTACATTAAATGCTTCAGTTCTTCTTGGCACGGGTTTCACAAGGCATTGGAAACAGTCCTTTGAGATTGTGGTCCATGTTGTCATGACTGCATCTCATAATTGGTGTTGATTTGCCAGCTGCACACTCATCTTGTGAATTTTAGACACAGTGACTGGGAGGTGACTGCGGTGAACCAAAAAACGTTCTTGGACAGCATCGAACAGATACAACAGCATACACCATATCACACACTCAGGGTCTGTTTGATGCTGTTTAAGAATGTTTTTCGGTTCACCACAGTCGTGAAAAGCGGAGTTACCATGGCATTCCTTTTGTGGAAAACGCAGAAATACTCAAACAGCCATTGTGCTAATGGTGCTAGCAATAATGCCACAGTCAGAAATCACATCACATTTTACTCCTATTAATTTAAGTACATGATTTTATTCACTATGCTGCTGTCACATGATCGGCGGATTGGATAATTGTGTGAATGTACAGTTGCATGGGTGTTTTTAATACAGTGGACAACGAATGTGTAGTTTCCAGTACACAGCAGAAGCAATCTTTGATTGATAATTTACAACAAATAAAATCTGAAGATAAAGTCAACTAATACATTTTTGGTCTGATTATCCAAAATCTAAGTATAGAATAAAATTGAAATTCATTGAGAATCCTTACTGAACTCTCTTCTACATGTTTGTTTTTCTCTGAAGCCATAAAAAATAGTGAAAATAGCGTATTGCTAGTGGCTTATGTGTGTATAAAAGGCAGCTCTTGTTTGGCCAAGTGTTGCACCTGTGCGCCAAATGGGCAAGGACAAGAGTTTCACTGCTCTCGTGTGGGTGTGTCCATGTGTGAAAGAGAGTGCGGAAGAGAACGAGAGAGAGAGAGAGAGAGAGAGAGAGAGAGAGAGAGAGAGATGGAGGTGAAAAGTGGAACATGAAATGAAAAGGCAGACAAAAGAGAAGGTAGTGGATGAGGCAGAGGTGAACAGGTGAAGGTGAGAGGGGGAAGAAATGGTGCTAGATGGGTGTGAAGTTTGCCTCCAGCCCATGGTGGAAGGAGGGGGATATGTGAAGATCTCTCTGGAGGAGGTGAAAAGATTCTACAGATTTACAGTTTCCTGTGACTGGCTGCTGTGTGAGTCTTCTGTCATAGTACATCATTTATTTTTTGTCTTTTTAAAACAATACTTATTTAAGAAATTCTTCCTGTGCTGATGGTTAGTTTTTCTATGGCTGAATGGAATCTAGAAGTCAGTCATATCGTCTTAGTTTTTGGGGATTTTTTTTATTTATTTTTTTATTTTTTCTCAGTGGGCATGTTGCAATGGTTGTTGTCATCCCCAATGGTGTTTCGATCATTATGTGTCTTCTAAAACACAAAACCACTACTATTACCTACTTGTTTCTTTTTTTGAAGCCATTTGTATGATTGGATGAATGCTTATTCGGTTGATTTAACATTATTCAGGAGGTCCTGTCATTTATTTATTTTTGGCTACAGAATTTAGCTTTTCCTGCTACTGAGGCTTCTGTGTGTAGAGGATTTGACTTGTTTAGCACAGTTCCCCAGCCAGAGGCTTTTTGCATAACCCCTCCCTGCACTACCCTAAAATACACAGACAGCAGGGAAAAAGCTTGACTATAAGCTGTCCATTATTATGGATAGGAGAAAGATACAGTAGGTCCTTATTTGCTTATGGTGCTGAGGCGTATCATTAATGACAGGATAAATATCACTGATCCTGTCCTGTAAAGAGATGAGTATTAGAGCCAGGGATACAATATGAGGTAATTTGACACCATGAAAATGAGAGATTTATAGTGAGGACATTTTAATCCTAAAAACAAATAAATGTCAGACTCTATAATATAAAAATGTATATTTAGATTTTCTCCTATTTCATGCATTAAAAAAGTTAAGCACACTAACTGTTGGTGAACTAGTCTTATATTTGTCTTTTATTATTATCTATTATGTATTTTTGTTTTATTTCTTGAATGCTTTTGTTTTGAAATAGACTTGCAACAGGAAATTCTAATTTATCAATAATCTCCTGCTAGGCTGCTAGATCTGGTCAAAGTTTGTGGTTACTGAACATTCCACATTTAGTCCCCATTTGCAGATATAATATCCTCCACCCTTCTGGGAAGATGTTTCACTAGATTTTGGAGTGGGCTTGTGGAGATTTCAGCCATATTTAGCAACAAAGGTGTTGGTAAAGTCAGGTATTAATGTAGAGTGAAGAGGCCTGGGGTTCAGTCAGCATTCCAATTCATCTCAAAGGTGTTCAATAGGGTTGAGATCGTACCACCATATCAGGCGATTCAGGATCTTGTACTTCACCCTTGTAAACCATATCTTCATGAAGCTGGCCTTGTGTACAGAGACATTGTCATGCTGGAACAGGTTTGGGTCTCCTAGTTCAAGTGAAGGGAACATTTAATGCTACTGCATCCAAAGTCATCTTATACCATTGTGTACCTCCCAATTTGTGGTAATAGTTTGGGGGGGGGGGATCAAATATGGCTGAAATGTTTATTCTAAATGAGACTGAGGTTACAGGGAAAGGTTAACGATTTGTATTAGTGTAGCTATTAAACATCTAGTCAGAGATACTGAGACAGCCTCTTTCAAATTTTAAACATTTAAAATTATACACATATATTAAATTGTACAATTAAAATCTGTGCTAAAATCGTTCTTTTTTTTACATTGTTTATTTATTGCAAATTTGTGCATTTATCTTTTCGACATTGGAACGTGAACACAGAATACACTTGGTTTTCAGGTGGTCAAAGACAACAAAGACCTACAGTAAGAATGCCTAAGGATAAACTAGCTAACAACTGAGGAAATGGTTTAGCTAGCTAGCACATAGCCAGGAGTCTTTTTTACAAATAATATGAAGAAAATGACTGTAGAGGCTACAGAAATATCAACATTTCTTTTAGATATACTAAGATATAGACTCATTACAACTTAAATTGCACTGCACACCATTAAGAACTTTAAATTAAAAAAAATACCCAAATAAGTTTACTGCAAACATTGTTTTGGCTCAGCTTATTGCCATTAGTGTTGTTTATCACATCTAAGCGAAACTGTGTTATTTCACAAGGGAGCAGGAAGCCTACACCAACATACTCTATGGAAAAAAAGCCTTGTTTATCAGGTAACCTACAGATTTTTGACAAATTTAAGGAAAACAATTGGCTGTGTATTGGTGTGCTTCAGCTTCAGGAAAGAGTTTAATATTATAAAATAAATTTGACCTACATTGTTTTTCTAAGATGGTAGACAAATAATGGTAAATTTTATCTTATCTTATCATGATGGGTGTGGTGTATTTCAGGATGATCCTGCCCCATTCTAAAATCAGAAGGAATAACTGAATGATTTAATGAGGTTAAAAGTGATGTAAGTAATATTCCATGGTATTCACAATCACCAGATTTCAACATTAGTGAACACTTTTAGTAGATTTTGGAGTGGGCTTGTGGAGATTTCAGCCATATTTAGCAACAAAGGTGTTGGTAAAGTCAGGTATTAATGTAGAGTGAAGAGGCCTGGGGTTCAGTCAGCATTCCAATTCATCTCAAAGGTGTTCAATAGGGTTGAGATCGTACCACCATATCAGGCGATTCAGGATCTTGTACTTCACCCTTGTAAACCATATCTTCATGAAGCTGGCCTTGTGTACAGAGACATTGTCATGCTGGAACAGGTTTGGGTCTCCTAGTTCAAGTGAAGGGAACATTTAATGCTACTGCATCCAAAGTCATCTTATACCATTGTGTACCTCCCAATTTGTGGTAATAGTTTGGGGGGGGGGGATCAAATATGGCTGAAATGTTTATTCTAAATGAGACTGAGGTTACAGGGAAAGGTTAACGATTTGTATTAGTGTAGCTATTAAACATCTAGTCAGAGATACTGAGACAGCCTCTTTCAAATTTTAAACATTTAAAATTATACACATATATTAAATTGTACAATTAAAATCTGTGCTAAAATCGTTCTTTTTTTTACATTGTTTATTTATTGCAAATTTGTGCATTTATCTTTTCGACATTGGAACGTGAACACAGAATACACTTGGTTTTCAGGTGGTCAAAGACAACAAAGACCTACAGTAAGAATGCCTAAGGATAAACTAGCTAACAACTGAGGAAATGGTTTAGCTAGCTAGCACATAGCCAGGAGTCTTTTTTACAAATAATATGAAGAAAATGACTGTAGAGGCTACAGAAATATCAACATTTCTTTTAGATATACTAAGATATAGACTCATTACAACTTAAATTGCACTGCACACCATTAAGAACTTTAAATTAAAAAAAATACCCAAATAAGTTTACTGCAAACATTGTTTTGGCTCAGCTTATTGCCATTAGTGTTGTTTATCACATCTAAGCGAAACTGTGTTATTTCACAAGGGAGCAGGAAGCCTACACCAACATACTCTATGGAAAAAAAGCCTTGTTTATCAGGTAACCTACAGATTTTTGACAAATTTAAGGAAAACAATTGGCTGTGTATTGGTGTGCTTCAGCTTCAGGAAAGAGTTTAATATTATAAAATAAATTTGACCTACATTGTTTTTCTAAGATGGTAGACAAATAATGGTAAATTTTATCTTATCTTATCATGATGGGTGTGGTGTATTTCAGGATGATCCTGCCCCATTCTAAAATCAGAAGGAATAACTGAATGATTTAATGAGGTTAAAAGTGATGTAAGTAATATTCCATGGTATTCACAATCACCAGATTTCAACATTAGTGAACACTTTTAGTAGATTTTGGAGCAATGTTTTTGGCAACCACCATCCAAACTTCAGTTTAGTGAATATAATTTAGAAAAATGGTGTTTATTCTACTAGTACAGTGCCAGTGATTGGTAGATTTAAGACTGTGGTGCATTTAAGTTGTTTTGGAAGATTGGTATGGTTGTATTAAGTTGCCTAGTCCATTCCTGTTTGTTCATGTACGTGTTATCTTGTCTTACATACAAACTAGTAAGCAATTTTCTTCAAATTCCTGTAACATTATTGGTTTGAGATTAGCAAAGCACTAATCCACCAGATATACTCTGCTACCTACTTCTAAGATTTATTTTTCTTCCAGAATGTAAATATTTACGAAGTTCTCGTAGAAGACCAGATAAAATAAAGCCACAGTTGTTAGTTTTTCTTTTATTTGTGTGACAAACAGTAACTAATTGCATATAGAAGCTAAAGTTGTAAGTTTGGAATTAAGGAAACAATAGACTAAATACCTTATAGTTTTATTCTGAGGTACCATTTTAACCTTTTGTTCATTTATTTCTTGCTTTATCATATACATAGAATAGAGAAATTGTTTTTCAGAAGTTGCCTCCTGTTATCCCTGAAATCATGGGTTGGTGTCTCAAACATGGAAAATGAATTGTCGTCTGTCAGTATGTGTAAACATATGGTTATTGACAGTGCTTTAGTTTTATTGATCCAACTAGCTCCAACATATACTCTCTTCTGTACAGATGAATAGCAAAAGACAAGGTGAATTTTCTTTTCCAATCGTTTGTCCAACATTCGAGAATTTGGTGCCAAATGTAGCTCTATACTTTTCTAGAAGTGGAAAGTGGCTTTCTGCCTCAATGTGCGATATGCCTTTCTGCTAACCACAAGAGTAAAGTGAGTTACCATAGTCTTCGCCAGCTCAAACTTCAGCAAGGTTTCTTGCTCTTTTTAAAATTCTTCTGCTCACTGAATGTTTTTTGCATCATTTGCTGGTTGTGTTATCGAGTGTACAGTATACCGGTTTTATAAAGTATAGGAATGTAGGAATTATTTTGAAGGTGTGAATATAAAGGTGCCCTTCAAACATGTAGCTTTGTGCAATCGCAGATTTAGGTGTTTATCATTAAATTCATTTGGATAAATAGTATCATCAGCATTATTTTTGTCTGTTGTAAGCAGTACTCGGGCAGCTGCTAAAATATTTCCCATCCTCTATTTTTGTCCGATGTTGCGTTACTCAAGTGTTGTGGTCAGATGTACTGGGTGGAGCTAGATGTCTGAGATCATGTTGTTTTATCCTGGCTTGGTTAGTCGTTTCCCTATTTTTTTTTTTTTTTTATATATCTGTTCAGTGTGTTTTCATTAAAGCAGAGGGGTCAGTTGACTATTTGGATCCCAAAGGATCTTGCAGATTCAGTTGCAATTTTGACAGATTTGTATTCGTGATTTCAGTTGGTGAATTTGGATCAAGATGGAGTCAGGAAAAGGTTTGATTTTTTTTTTTTATGGATTTTTAAAAAGACCAATGTTGTGTGACTAGGAAATGGTTTATAAGCATCTGTCTCGCTCTTTCTGTCTCTTATTGTTCGTCTCTCCCACCCTGCTCTGATAGCCCTCATCTGTCCATGCCAGCTTCTGTGAACCCACCGTTTGTATATTCAGTGGTGACAGCATTCATTTCTAGTTTACTCAGGTCTCTCATTCACTGCCACATGTTTGCTAGAGTTGTGTGCTCATGTTTTTTATTTTATTAACCAATAATCATATCCCTTATCTATGATTCATTGTTATGTTAGAAAGATATTGGAAACGGTTCTACAAACGATTCTCAAAGCATAGATGATTTATTACCATTTACAAGTGACCTGGAGAGAAGGTAATGTTTAAGTATTTGGTCAACAGTTTATTCGGATGCTTATCAAAAAGCTGCTGTTTGCTCTTGCCATGACTTTCCTGCCTCTGACACATTCTTATTTTACATCTGAAATAATACTCATAATAAAAATGTGTACAGTACAAAAGGGATTACATACTGAATATTGTAAATAAGCAAGTAAATTAATACATGTCGAATACAGTGCATGGCAAAAAGGGAAAACCTACTTTATTTGAGACACCTACATGTTCCTTTGGGTTTATATGCAACAAACTAGTTACTTTTCCATTGTAAGATTTTACTTTGACTAAACAAATATATAAATGTACAGATGTTAAACCTTTTTTATTAATTGAAAACCCTCACTTAGAAGCTCAACCCAATCAACAGCTCATCACAACTAGTGAGAGATTTAATTTCTGATCTTGCGATCCAGTTCATCCTTGAGCAGTTCAATACGATTTGGGTGAATTGACTGGGAAAATCATTTCCTGATAGATACTCCAGCCAACTGTTTGTCTTTAAATTACACTTTCAGAGCTTGGACTTATACTTTAAATCATTGTCTTGTTAAATGGTGAAATTGTTTTAATTAGATGGAATTGCATGGTGTTGAAGGATGGAATGGTTGCCATGTTGGTTCAGTCTCCAACCTTCCCTGCTCCAAAACAGCCCCAAACCTTTAAGCTTCCATTAATTATGTTTGACTGTAGATGTGAGGCAGTCTGCTATCTTCTGCTCTCCTGTTCTCTGTCCTTCATAAGTTCTTCTGTTAGAGCTGATACTGTCACATTTAAACTCATTAGAATCATCAAAATTTTTTTCTAGTCATTCACTGTCCAATTATTTTATGTTTTTGCATTTTGCATGTTGCTTATAAACAAAAAGTATATGCAGGTGTCTTAAAAACTATAAAAGTCTGGGTGTTTTTAACAGGCACTGTACATACTTTAAAATGCAATTGTATAGTCATAACACTCAAAGTTTCTTTTACAATTACATAGACAAATTTACAACCATGATTTGTTACTCACAGCGCTGTTGGAGCATGTTGCATAAGTGCAAATTATTTATTGTACATACATATGTTAGAACATTTCAGGACAATTCATATTGTTTATATTTATACTTGTCTACACGGTTGTATTGGTTATGTTTTATATAGAAAATGTATGTAAATATGCAGATTAATTTTCATTGTGTAACCAAATACATGTTTCAAATGCACGATCACATGAAGCAGAGGGTGTCTCAATCTGAGGTGGACTCCAAAGCTCTTACAGCTTTAAATGTGAAAAAAGAATGATCTTTAACTTTCAGGCTTTTAACAGATACGGTTTGAGGTGAAGAGAAGAAGCGGATGCTGATTTTAGAACAGGTGATATTCATCACTCCTAATCTCATCCAACATCCTGATCCTGTGCAAACAGCCACACTCTGTTTGCATTAGCAGTTTGTCTAGTTTGCTTGACTGTATTTCCTGTAGTCACTCACTCTGCAGTTCTTTGGAAAAGTAGTTTCACTTTATAAGGGGGAAAAAATCTTTATAAAGCACTTCACCGTATTCAGTATTTCAGATTCAGTGTACAGTTTTCTGGAATAAGACTTCAAACAAACCTAATCAAATGCACCATATTAGAACACAAAGATAACATTTTAAAATGTTGTGGAAATATAAGCACTGAGAAGATATATACTTATAGTATAAGTAAATAGGGTTAAATATTACTGATATTTATTAAATATGAGGGTGCAGTCAGCTTTCTAATTCATATTAGATCTTTATAGTAGGCCACTCAAAATCTTCTGCTCCAAACCATGTAAAGCATATCTTCATAGAGCTGGCTTTGAGCACAGGAGTATTGTCATGCTGCAACAGGTTAGGGTCTTCTAGTTAAGGTAAGGGGGACAATTTTATTTAACCACATGACGTTTTATACAATTGTGTGGTTCCAATGTTGTAACAGTTTGGGGAAGAACCACATATGACTGAAAAAGTCAGGTGTCACAATAGTTTTGGATAGACGGATGGATAGATGGTTAATGAAATAAAAAAAATAAACAGAATAAATATGGATGAAACTTATGCTTTAAATTGCTAGACAGAGATAAAATGCCAGACCAGTGTGATAAAGTGGGTGTGACTTTAAAAAAAGATATAATGTAATTACCTGATGATAATCACAGTGCAGTAGTTTGTGTCTGTGGTTAAAATGTTAATAGCTGGCTGGTATTTCCAATGTGTGTGTGTGTGTGTGTGTGTGTGTGTGTGTGTGGCAAGAGGAAGAGTTTAAATTTGATAGAGATAAACATGCATGGATGCATTTACAGAACAAGAGACTGAGACTGACTGCATCTGGACAATCCTTTATGTAAACAAATGAGAAGTCAAAGTTTTACAGCCTGTAGCTCTGTACTGTTTCTTCTCTTTGATGAACAAACTGTATTATACACATACTATATAAAACATTTGTCCTAACTATAAAAAAATTATCTTAATAACCAATTGTGTTTATTGTTACAGCATTTGTCTGGGCGATTCCGTGTCCTGTTGTGGTGTGTCTCGTGGTTTTCCCGAGGCTGCAGTAGGGGTTAAGACACAGGTGGCAAAGTATCCGTTTTTCCGAGTCCAGACTCAGTTGAAGTTCCTCTTCCTGTTTATTTGCCCTTTGTAGTTTGCTCGCTCGAGTGAAACGGTGTGTTCATTCTGAGGCTTATTTAACTGTTTATGTAAATCTGAATTCTGTGGGGTTTAGAGATTTATTAGTTTTGTTAGTAAGGTCTAGTATATTTTTTATGCAAATAGAAACTAAAACAAAATCTGTATAGCTTGGATGTATATGGTTTTTAAATCTGCTTTATTCTTCCCCTATTTTTTCCCCAAAATGGTTGCCAGCATAATATGACTGCTATCAGTTGAGTAGGTTTACAGGGAATAAGGCGTAAGAGACCCCTTCCAACCAGAGAATACGGTCAATTTTGCTCATTTTTGGCTAATGGATAACTGAATTAAGAGGAGCAATTCAACCTGATTCAAATGCCATCCAGCTGGTACAAGTTATAATAAAATATTAGCTAAGATCCATTAAATCGGGTTTCCTAATGTAAGAGGTTTACAAAAAGGCATGTCAGGGCTTAATATTTGGATGTTGCTTTTAATTCATGTATTCATAATGACCTATTACAGTACTTTTTTGTGTAGATTAAAATGTGTGTATTGGATATTTTAGTACAGTGAAAATGCCAAATGGAAACATCTCACCATGGTGAATGTTGAGAAATGTCTTATCCAGTGTTTTTTTTTTTAGTATTGCCCCATCAGCATTCAGATTCAGTCATATGCCTCCTGTTTGGGTTTTTAACGCTTTCGATTTTTCTTTTTGTGTTGTACAGGAATAGTCATTAACAGGCAGTTTACAGGAAAACGTCCCCAAAAAATTCTGTAAAAGGAGAACATCACTCAGTAATGATAATGACTTGCTTGGAAAAAGAAGCAGTTACAGTATGTCCACATTTCATTGAACACCAGGTCCTAATTAGTGCTGATTCATTGTTACAAATATTTTTATTCTTTTTAGCCTGTTTTTTAAACCCCACTCTGGTCATCCTTGTTGGCAGCTCTGTTCAAGTATCCCAGACTGCTTTTAAATAGTCAACCAGTCATATGTTTTTTATAGGCACAGAATCTTGCTAATATGTTTAACATTACATTGTAAAATTTCTACAAAATTCCGGTGTATCTTTTGTTAGCCATTGTGATTTACGTAATCTCGTGGTTCTGTACCACAGAAGCTTGTATGTGTTCGAGAACATTGCATGTTCTTATATTTTCCTGGCTTCTAGTGAATAGGTTATTTTAGGGGAGCTGAGATCAGAATTTAACAGCAGACCTTTAGGCACAGCAAGCCAAATCCTTATACAGGAAAAGGCTGATATTGGACGACCGTTTCCTCTTTTCGCACAGGAAAAAATAACACGAGTCTTCTACATGTGACTTGTTTGACGTCTTATGATGATCGGTAAGGAATAAATCTTGATCGGGGCTTAGAAAAGCAATTGAGTTGTGATTTATATTGTTTAATTTGACTGTGTGCTGTATCAGTTACGTATATATGGTTGAAATGACAGTAAAAACGTACTGACTTGATATAAAATTAGTTTACTAAGATTGTTACTGTAACAGCATGGAATAAACTGTTATTCATCTTATAGCACAACAAAGCTGACAATCGCTTGTTTATGCAAAAGCTTAATCCAGCGTGTGATGTCATGTGACGTGTCCTGTGGTTTTTTTTTTTTTTTTTGTCTGGGTTCATTTTTATTTGAATTGTTGGTTTGCTTACTCATGTCATCTTTTTTGTTACTACTAGTGTTATGTATAGAGCAGTGGCAGGCGGTCAGGGCCAGCAAAGCCTTCTCTGTTGGCCTAAACACGATTAGAAGCACTGACCTACATTTACAACATAAATTCTAATATTTGTTCCATGAAATTGTATTAATTTATTCACAACAGCTTATTCTTTTAATTTCATAGCGTTTCTCTTGGCTGCACTGCTTCCAGTACGTGTATGTTTGATTTTTTTTATTCAATCAGATTTCAGCCTCTGTGCTGCCATTTAAATCTAATCTGCCCAGGGCCTTCAAAGTCTCTTCTGCTGGCTCTTTGACCATAGTCTCCTTAATAAATATCTTTGTTTCTTTAACCAATCAGATTTTATATTCGTGTCACAGGGCAGCTAGCTGGCCCAGCGTAGCATCAGCATTTTTCCGTCCTCTGATTGGTTGGTCGGAGGGAAACTTCGACTGGCAATAAACATCTGTAGCGCTGCACTCATCAATACATCTCAATTAGACTTTTTTTTTTTTGCTTACTGAGGAAGAGAAATTGATCTGGTCTCAGACATACTTAAAAATACATTTTGAAGAAAAGCTAAACATCGTGAGGAGGTCAGCCAACCCTGAAGCTAGCTAGCTTGTCTCAGCCCGGAAAAGGGTTTGTTCTCCACTTCCAGACCTGTGAATTACCACTGACTTACAGCCTCTGAGGAGCGGTGCAAATTGAGTCTGCATCTCTGATGAGTAGGTTGTATTTTATTTACATTTGAATGTTTTTGTCATGTTATTAGATAAATATTGATTCTGAACTGCTCCAGATGATGTAGGTGCACAGTTGAGGTGGTACTGTAGAGGTTTGAAGTCTTAACTGGGTTTCTTGCTTTAGTAAAATGGTATTCACCCACCATATGCAAAATACCTTTCTATCTGTAATGCCACACATTGTTATATCTTATTTTTGTATATTATTGATGGTTTCTATAATCGTGCCGTGATAGTGGTGGTTTAAAGAGGTGGATTAAGTTGGGTAAGTCCCCACTGAAAGCCCAGGAACCAAATGCATGGCCCGACACTGGTATAGAGCTTTCATCAACCTAACATTTTAGAAGTTACAAAATTCTTCTTCTTGTTAAAGTTCTCTCTGTCTTGTTTGAGACTATATTAATGTCCAAAGTGTCAGAAGTTTGCATAATCAAATATATAAATATGACCTCAGGGGAAACATAGCGTTTAGTATTTCAAATAAAGAAACGCCTTTGTTTACAGTTTCCTTGACTTTGACTTCAGTGAGTTGAATTCGTCTTCACTGTCACTTTCTCTTCTTGTTGCTTATGACTATTCCTTTTTTTTTGTCTATTTTATGTCTGAGATTTCAGTCAGAATTGATTAATTTGATTTGAGGTAATGGTATAATTTTGGCTGGAGTAGGTAGTAACAGCGGGTAATCATCTAATCTTTGGCCTCAGTGTTTGAGTTATGAATGGTGAGTAGCAATGACAGCATCCTGTTTTACACCTATGACCTGTACTGCTTTAGTTTGCTTTTATAATGTTGTAATTTTTGTCGTTTTTTTATGTTGAAAATATATATTAGTAAAGACTTTTCTCCAAATCTCTATGTAAAAAAAATGCTTAAACAAAGCATCTTGGGAGCTATTTTGGTGCTGTTTAAAATTCAATCCTTGTGTAATATTTGTATTGAGACTTTTGGAAAAGTTTGTTTTGAGTGCTGGGGATTTAATGCGTTATAAGTTTTCAGTCTAGATCTGTTTTTTAATGCTTGCTGTCAAACTCGGAACTTGTTTAGACATACTGGCATAAAACAGTACTGCAGCATTTTGGTTCGTGTACATTGCGTTTGTTTATTTTTTTATTCAAAATTGAAAAATTAAATGTGTTAGTGTCTTCTTTCCTTTTTTTTTATTTATTACTGATAACAGGAAAGGGAATAGAATAGCCTTTTATGGTTTCTGAGCACAAACGGTATAAAACAGAGAACATGACATAATACAGTACATTTTCTGTGTGTAGTAAGTAAAATATCACAATATTTAAAAAGAACATGTCATGAAGTGTACAGTATTTCCAATAATTTTACAATAAGCATTTAATTTCACTCTTTTATAAGGAAGAAATGTCCACTCGAATCATGTGCACAAATGAAGTAAAGGGTATAAATGACACATTCAGAGATAATAGACGGTGTAGTAAAACATGGGGCCATGGCGGGGCAGGGCGGGATTGTTTGAGGTTGTTTTGCAATGAGTGTATGAAGATTTTTTTGCCCAACATAACATTGTAAGGAGAGAACGTGCGTCAGAATCGCATTTACCGTCACTGTCTAGTTGCCTTTGAAAAGCATGTAGTGACTATTTGTTTTTAGATATAAAAATTGGGCCTGTAGCAACATAAACAGCACTTGAATGACTCTTGATTGTCTTATCATTTTAAATGTGTAGTAATTTGGTGGCCAAAAGTAGGTGAAAACTTCTCTGACTCACGGTGCACTTTGTTGATTTGTTTATGCACTCAAAAATGTTTCATCATTTATTGCATGAAACTGACCCCATTTTCATTGCGCTCTCAACACTGGTGAACGTGATTTCTGGAATTTTTTTGGAGTATAAACCATGTATAAAATATAACATTTTTGTTCTAAACAGAAAGTTGATCCTTTTCCACATTTAGTCCCTATTTGCTTTTATAATAACCTCCACTTTTCTGGGAAGATGTTCCACTAGATTTTGAGGTGTGATTGTGGACATTTTTGCTCATTCAGCCACAAGGGTATTGCTAGAATCAGATACTGGTGTAGAATGAGGAGGCTTGGGGTGCAGTCAGCGTTCCCATTCCTAGCGAGAACCACATGTGGCTGGAAAGTCAGTTGTGCGAATACTTACGTCCAGTGTTGGGCAACCTTACTTTTAAAAGTAACGCATTACAATATTAAGGTTACGCCCTAAAAAAGTAACTAATTACGTTACTTAGTTACTTTTTATGGAAAGTAACGCATTATATTACTTTTGCGTTACTTGTATCTCTTTCACGCCTTACAGGTGTAACAGGTATAATATAGATAATTGCCATTAAGAAATAAATTATATTAGGGCAAAAGACATGTGTGGGCTGCACACCAGTGATGTGGAGGGAGAACATACCTTTCGCTGTCATCTCATAAAAGCTGTAAATTTGCTCTCTATCTCCACTGTGATGGCATCGTACATGTGTCTCCCACGGAAAACTTTTATTCTGAGCAGTCCATAGAGCTGCAGTGGTGGAAAGTCAGCAAAAGTGTTCTATATTTCTGTCTCCATTTCCATATATGCAACATTACACACACACACACACACACACCTGTAGTGCTGTGCTTTGCATGCAGATGTTTTTTTTTTTTTTTTTTTTTTTAAGTGGTATTTTTTGCAGTTAACAAGAGCTTTTCACCAACACATAATCTACACTTAACCATTATTCCTTTCTCCTTTTCCTCCACTATTTCAAAATAATACGAATACTTCCATCACAGTAATGTAATGCTCTGGTTTGCCAACTCCGCTTCTGACCAGCTTCTGTTCCTGCGGCTCGCACGTATGAGTGCGCGATTCTACGTGACTGCGTTCATTTTAATTAATTTATTTTTTTATGCAAAACAATTTAACTGAAAAGTAACTTGCATTCCTTTTTTTAAAAAGTAACTCAGATATTAATGTGTAAATTTATAAAGTAACGCGCTACTTTACTCGTTACTCCAGAAAAGTAATATTATGTAACGCACGTTATTTGTAACGCGTTACTCCCAACACTGCTTACGTCCGTATAGTGTATGTAGTTTTGTATTTGTGTGGGGTTTTTTTTGTTTTTCCAGTTTGGATCAATTTCTTTTATTTCATTTTCTTTCAGAACAAAGGACATGAACAAGCTGTTTTGCAGGTAGAAAAAAGCCGGTTTGTCTTTGAAGGAAATGCATATGCATGGTGATGCATATACATAAGCCATAACAAGAGCTCCTTTTGTTGAGCTCCTTTTTAAATTTAATTTTTTTTTTATGACTCAACATTGTAATTTGCTCAGCATGTTAGATATTTGAGTATTAATTTGTCACTGCAATGACAAAACATGCTTTCCAATCTAGTCAACTTTTTTTTTTCTTCAGCCACCAGTATACCACAACACCAGTATGATGGGTATGATTTTAATATACAATCAAATATTTACACCCCTTTAAATAATTAATGAACTGGTTTTAGATTTCAGTGCAGTCTGGGTTTGAATGAAAAAAAAAAAAAAACCCACACCTCAAATATATGAACTGGTGGACTTTCCCCTTAAATGCCTTCGTTTCCCACCGATAACACACAGCTCTGTGTAATCTATACACTGCCCTGGAGCTACTGTCACACACATGGATAACTTTATTGATGAAGGACCATTGTGTTGGACTTCTTTTAGCTTCTTTTATCTCATCCTTAGTGTCGTGGGTGTGGTGTAAGAGAGTATCTAAGTTTAAAGAAAGGTAGGGGACTTTTTTCTGGTTTTAATTATGACCAGTGGCTCATATTACTTGGATTACTGTTGTATGTGACCTTTCAACCTGCATTCAAGAATACTGATGTGGTAAAGGAGCTCACTTACAGAAGACAGCAACAGTCTAGCAGGTGCTTCACCTTCTCCAAGTTCCTTTAATACTTAGACTTTCATGTAACTACAGTTACATCTCCACCACATGAAATGTAAGTCACCTTATAAAAAAAATAAATTCACCTTTTTTTCTTTTCTTCAACTAATCAAAAAATGTAATTATTTCCAACTTTCTTTTTTTGCATTTCATGAATATACAGTAATTTGCAATGTCTAAGCCTTGCATACAAGCCAAAAAACAACAACAAATTGAATACAACATATAAAAAGCGTTATTTCGATGTGAAGAAATGGCTGTTACAATTTTTAACACATACAAGCATGTAGAATTTGGAGTCAATTCATTAAACCTGTGGTTTGGCTATTGCATTTACTCAAAATAAGAATTTTCAAACTAAGTTGCATTGTGTAAAAAATTTACACAATGCACAGGGCACATTAAACCTGGATATTCAGAGCCAGAAAGTTCATTTAGGTTTCTCTCTCTCTCTCTCTCTCTCTCTCTCTCTCTCTCTCTCTCTCTCTCTCTTTGTCTTAATGAGTATCAGAGGCTTTAAAGCATTTCAATTTGTTATAGCATAGTCGAACTAACCAACCTCCAGCCACAAATAAGTGATCGTGTGTGTGTGTGTGTGTGTGTGTGTGTGTGTGTGTGTGTGTGTGTGTGTGTGTGTGTGTGTCTTTCCCAGGCTTGATGAATACACTACTGCATGGGAATTCACAGTATTTGTGAGGAGCCCTGGGGATGCCTCTCTTTATAATTGTGTGTGTGTGTGAGAGTGTGAGTGAATATAAAGGGCACAAGGGTGTGTGTGTGTTGGGGGCAATTGAATGCCCCCATGCAGTTCTCTGTGTGCCCACTTTCCTTATCTGATCACGACCAATCTGTGCTTACTGGCTGCCAATATGCTGTAATGTTGTCATCGTTAGCGTACTGATGTGGTGTTATAAAAATATTGAAACGTATCCGGTTATTTCCAAAAAAATAAGCATGTTGTGTAATAAAAAACCCTGAGCTTTGCTTTTGCAATTTGAGACAATCAGTTAGATCATTCTTTCAGCTATACACTATCAATACACTAACCATCTACAGTATATGAACAAAAGTATTGGGACACTCGACTCTTCCAGCCATATCTGGTTCTTCCCCAAACTTGTAACACAAACTAGCAGGCACACAATTGTATAGGATGTAGCATGAAATTATAGCTTTATTTAAACTAGGAGAAGCAAACCTGTTCCAGTATGACAATACCCCCGTGTACAAAGCCACAGGTCTATAAAGATACAACTTACATGATTTGGAGTGAAAGATCCTGAATGACCCACTATAAAGAGTTGACTGAGTTTTATTAATGCGTTATTAACGCGCTCATTTTGACAATTTTAACGACAACGATTTTATTAAGGCACAATTAATGCAGTGTACATTTCTGTTTAATCATTTTTATTAAAACCTTCAACGCAACATGCATTTATTCATGACGTCCTTTTTTTTACTCAGAAAAAAATAACTCCACCGAAAGGTCATTTTTAATCACTTAACATTTGTTTTACTGATGCACCAAGTTTCAATTTTAGCACCATAGTGCACACATCCGGCAATTAAAACCATCCGTGTGGAAACATAGCAAAAGTTCCGTTTGGTGTCCTGATGATTTATGTCAATTAAAACACCATAATTACTTTAAAACATATACAAGAATATTTTGTCTTCATGCTCTAAGCCGAGTTTGGTTTCACTAACAATAAACATACATTTGCATAAAGGCCATGTTGATTAGAATATTTAAAACATATAAGGTACATTTAGAACTTAATTGCACATTTTTGTCATTTTTATCTGCTATATGATTTGATTGAAAGCCCTAATAGGTATTAATCAGGTGTGTGTGTGTGTGTGTATGTGTGTGTGTGTATGTATGTATGTATGTATGTATGTGTGTATGTATGTATGTATGTATGTATGTATATATATATATATATATATATATATATATATATATATATATATATATATATATATATATATAATATTAAATGGAATACTCAATTTAGTCAATGATAAAATGCTTATTGCATTAATTGAATTTATTCTAATTTTATAAAATATTATTTTATATATTATTTAACCAAGCAGGCATTTTATAAACAAAAATAATAAACTGTAAACTGTGCAAATGTTGATGATAAACTGCGTTTAAAAAAAATAAAATAAAAATTACAAGCAGTTTTGTTTTTGCATTTATTTTCCCCCTAACCGTACCTTGACTTAAAAGCTGAAGTACATACTCAATCGTAAACTTTATGTAACGTTACACCCCTAATGTGTATGTATACAAAGGGCACAAACTGTGTTTCCTAAATTCTTCCATTAAATTACCATGTCTTTGTTTCTTTATAAAATAACAAATAATAATAATAATAATAATAAATTCAAATATTTGGCAATGCAGCTCTGGACTATGGACAAAGTTTTTCTTGAAGACTTAGCTTTTCTATGGGAAGAAAACTTTCTATGAACTTTCTATGAATTTTACAAGACATTATGAAATTAATATCACTATTATTAAAGCTAATGTCATTTAAAAAGTATGTTTTTGTTTGAAACTATGTGGCAAAACATTTTAAAGAATTGAAATCAGTAATATAAATCATTGCTCGGTTTAATAGGTTTAATACTGTAACACTTTACCAAAGCGAGGAGCCGAGCGGGTGTCTCCCCCGCTGTGTAGTCCAATGTTAAGATCTCAATGCTGTAGAGGGCGTCTTTGTCCTGCCCCCCTATTTGATTATTGGCTGCTTATCATTAACCTGGCTGGAGAGTGGCGAGTGACATGGTGACATGCTGCAGGATTTGGCCCCTTGTCCCGCCTCTTCTGTTTTTCTCTGTCTCAGTGTCCCTCCTCCGTTTTTTTTAAAAAATCTATCAATGTAACAATTAGTGCATGTAACTGCTCTGCGTGTTTGTGTGTGTGTGAGAGAAAGAAGGTTATTGTTCTTGAAGAGCTTAGTATAGATACACTTTTAGGCGTTCTTCCCTCTACCTGAGTTTGTGTGTGTGTGTGTGTGTGTGTGTGTGTGTGTGTGTGTGTGTGTGTGTGTGTGTGTGTGTGTGTGTGTGTGGAGCAGGAGGTGTAACCTGAAGCCAGCAGAGTAGGTCCAGCCACATGTGGGTCTGTGTGTGAGTAGGAGAGAAAGAAAGAGAGAGAGAGAGGGGGAAAGTGTGTGTGAGAGAGAGTGAGTGAGACATGGGGTTGAGTGAAGCCCACAGACGGATCGTCTGTCTTCACCGGTGTGGTGTTGTGTATGCCGACCGACCAGAGTTCCACAGTGAAGGCCACCTGGGTAGGGAGTGAGCCACGGTGTGTGCACCGCAGGCAGGATGGCGCTTAACCGAGTGTCCCTGCTCTGCCAGGACATCACACGTCTGTGGCTTCAGCTCAAAGTGACCACAGGTAGGAGACGAGCTCTGCCACAGGGATCCTTTTTATTAAGTAAAGCCTAGTGCTTTAATGATACAAGTTTAAATCTAGCTGCATAACCTACAATACTATGTGCTCGTGTATTATTACAGTGAGTTAGTTAGGATTTTCCTTTAGGCTGGAATGTGTCAATCAGGATAATAGACAGAATGGAAATGTGCCAGGTCTCTTTAATGGTTAGTGGTACAGTAGATATGTGTGTGTGTATATGGAGACTTCATAACTTATTATTATGGTCTGGTCCTGCATCTTGTATGATGTAAATTGAGTCAGTCAGTACATGCACTCTTATGTAAGTGTTTCTTCCTATTATAAAGCAAAATTTCCCTAAGATTTAGGCATTAACTGTTTTTACCTAATGGTTAAATAGAAAAGTGTATATTTATTGTGAATTCAGGAATTTAGGAGTTCCTGGCATTCCAATTTTACTTGGTTAGTATTGTAACTTTTCATTGTTTGCTGTGCATGTGAAGCTTAAATGAGAGAAATAATATAATATGAGTTTAGTTCAGTTTCTTGATGTATGATGCTTTTGGGTTGTAGATTGTTATAGAAATAATTTTTTTTCTATTTATTAGATTTAAGTTGTATGTGTATGTGTGGAGTTCATAACCTGTTCATAGTATTTAGTATCTAGGATTTTGGAATTGGGCCATTAGTTGTGTTGGAATTTTTGTTGTAGTATAAATATAATATAATATTTTTGTGTTTCATAAATTCGAATTTGTTAATTGTGAATAAGCCCAATCAACTAATCTCTTTCAAGCTCAGAGTGGTAATAAAATTGACAACAATTGTCCTGCAAGCATATTTTTTGTATATCAGGACTTCTGTTTACTTTATCATTGTTTGGAGGTCACACCGGCCTTCACACCGTCCTCGCTTTTTATCACGCCTTATGGCTTTTCAGAGTTTTGTTTACACACTCAAGTTGTTTACTTTCAAATTTACTCTTTGCTCTAACGTCCACACTTTCTACGAGTGTGTGTCTCTCTCTCTCTCTTTAGCTCTCTCTCTGTTTAATACGTTATTAGCATGTGTTAGCTCCTGTTTCTCCTCTGACCGTGTGTCGAGTACAGCGTTGGCATCGGATTTGGGTTTAAATTCCTACAGCCACTTTGTGCTGGCATCATCGAGCCGACGATGCTTAGGCTTTAGAGCCAAGCTGTCATTCTTCTCGGACGTTGCCATGGCTACGGCCTTGGCTCTGCCCAAGCAACATGAGGTCACCACGATTGCAAAACATCCCAGTTCCGGCATACAGAGGCCCATCAGATGAGATTTGCATGAGTTAGCTTAGCAGTGGCTGTGAATAGTAGTGTGCAGGTCTTTTAGAATTTAATCATTACAGAGGATGGAGGTCACCCTGTAAATATGCAAAAATCCCATTCAAATTAGATAATTTTCATGCTTCGGTAAATATTCTGTGGTGCATTTTACAATACATTTTGGAAGCGCATTAAAAAAATTTCCTGTTACCTGGTAACATCGTGCTCCCAACTTTGATAAACAATGGTATAACGTAGGTCTCTCTGTTCAATATCCTTATCCTGACTTCAGATCAATCAGGTTTCATATGCTTGCTTATTTATCAGACTGTCTGTACCTTAATTACGCTGTTATAGGATGCGTGCGTCGTGTGAAAAGGAACAGCAGCACGCTGTCTTCACTTTATTGTGAAAGTCTAATTAGCATTTTGCTAGTGGCCGACATTGGGAGCCACTGCTGGAGCGTGGAGAAGTTGTTTCCTGTCACACACAGTCACATTCCTGCTTTCGAATGTATTCATATATTTATCATATAACATTTTGATGGGTAGTAATATACTGAGTATATATCCAGTATAGTAATGTATATCTTATACTTTTTTGGCATAAATAATATAATGATAGGATTTAAGATAAACCCACAGTGGGGAGATTTTTTGATGTTGCAGCAGCAAAAGAAAAAGTGCAAATACATAGGAAAAAAAAGTTCTGTTTGTTCATGGGTCTTTTAGAAATTAGTCAAATATTGTACATTAAGTGTGTCCTAATTATTTTATGGCTATTCATTAGAAACAATTTTTTTTTTTCCTTTAATTAATCTTTTAGAAACCATTTAAAAAAAAAATAAAATCCAGTAGTTAAATTCAAGATGCCACGATTTACACCCAGTTATTAAGATTTGGATTAAACTCATGGAGTTCAAGTGACCAGTCATATTTAATAAAAAATATAGGGAATGTTAATATGCTGTGATTTACATAGCATTTAGTTGCACAGTGTGAATACGGAAATCACATTGTCAGAGATTCTCATTGTAGGAACAAAACATAATTTTTCCAACAGATACCTTTTTTGTCAGATTTTCATCTGTGCGCTTTCACTGTACTCATGCAAATCACTTTAATTCACTTCACTTTGTCAACTTTTGACATAATTTTATCTCTATAATGCTGCATTTCATGTGTAGGTAGCCGAGGACACAAGTGGAGGCTGATCTTATTTTCATGCCACTCTGTGCTATGGTCCCAGTTTAGATGTTGAACTGTGGATGATATGAAATTGGAGACCACTTGCAAAAAACAGAACTTAAATCTTATTACACATAATTGTATGATTTATATTCTTAATTATATTATGCTCCGCATGAGGAATTTCAGGCATTCAGCTTAGCTGCTAATATCCCAACCAGTGTCTTTCTCATTTTGTGTTTGTATGTGCATGGTGCTTGCATTCAAGAGTTATTATTACATTGGTGTTGAATTCTTGTTTCTGATTGGTCAGAAGAAGCTGATTATTTTCCAGCTACAAGTTGTAAATGATTGGTTTGTATAGACAGACAGACAGAAAGATAACATGGAAAAAATAAACTAATATGGTCTGACTTCTATGTTTCACAACACACTAGCATGACTGCCATCATTTCCATTTTGCTAACAGTTGTTAAGGCTGATATTAGCTCTGCTCACATATGCAAGTGCCAGCTGTTACAGCACGTGTGTATGTACAGTCCAGATCTGCACATGCTTTAGCACACTGTCGCACCATATGCACTAATCTTAATTGTGCTATATGCTCTCTGCTTTTTTGAACATATTTCTGATAGATGACTTTCTGGGCGGAGGATGATAATCCTGTGTGTGCCTGTTAAAGGCCACAAATCTGTTTGTGTGCACGTGTGATTATTGTATACTATGTATTTTAAGCACACTCATGATCGCAGTGGCTTTATCGGTCTGTAAATAGCTCACCTGCCCATTCAGTCCAAACACACACCTATAATCATCCGCCTTTGTAGTACAGGCAAGCTGCGACACGACTGTCTGGAGAGCACTTAAACGACACGAGAATGTAATGTAAACCTGCACTGCTTGTAAGGACATGATCCAGAACAAGACCATCAGTAGTGTTTTCATACGGTGAACCTTTTGCATCCTGCAATTTCTTTTAGTCTTGGTGTGTAATTTGGTGTTTTTCATGTTTAGAACTGATTCAGTGCTGAGTAGTACATGTTCCTGTAGATGATACTGACTTGTAAATAATGCACACAGCGGACATGTTAGCAGGTTGAGCAGAAGGGTAAAAAGATGCTAGGGGTCTTCTCTTGTATCAGGAAGTACAAAAGAATTGAGAATATTTGTATTTATAAGTAATGCTTTTTCTTGGACCATAGAAAAAATATGGTAGCCAATGGATTGTGACTATAAAGGATTATTGTTTTTACATCCACCTGGAGTTTCTGTTAAAGATAAAAGGGATTAAAAAAAAAAATATATATATATATATGTGTGTGTGTATATATATATATATGTGTGTGTGTATATATATATGTGTGTGTGTGTGTGTGTATATATGTGTATATATATATACATGTGTATATGTGTGTGTATATATATATATATATATATATATATATATATATATATATATATATATATATATATATATATATATATATATATAGTGAGGGAAAAAGTATTTGAACACCCTGCTATTTTGCAAGTTCTCCCACTTAGAAATCATGGAGGGTCTGAAATTGTCATTGTAGGTGCATGTCCACTGTGAGAGACATAATCTAAAAAAATCCAGAAATCACAATGTATGATTTTTAACTATTTATTTGTATGATACAGCTGCAAATAAGTATTTGAACACCTGAGAAAGTCAATGTTAATATTTGGTACAGTAGCCTTTGTTTGCAATTACAGAGGTCAAACGTTTCCTGTAGATTTTCACCAGGTTTGCACACACTGCAGGAGGATTTTGGCCCACTCCTCCACACAGATCTTCTCTAGATCAGTCAGGTTTCTGGCCTGTCGCTGAGAAACACGGAGTTTGAGCTCCCTCCAAAGATTCTCTATTGGGTTTAGGTCCAAAGAGCATCTGATACAACTGAGTGCCTCCAGATTTGTGGTAACAGTTTGGAGAAGATTCACATATGACTCTGAATGTCAGGTGCCCAGATACTTTTGTCCATATAGTGTCCATTTCGTGTTAAATAATAAACGGACTGATCTGATTAACTGCTGGTTCAAAATCATTTCTCGAATGACATTAGCATCTAGAGTAAAAAAAAAAAAAAAAAAAAACATCCAATTGAAGGATGTCTGAGTGTGATGCAGAAGCTGAGCTACACAGACAAGAGGCTGCGGAAGTTACCTCAGTGATACCAAAAACATTATTTCTGAAGTATACTTTTGAGATTAGCAAAACAAACATTAGCGTTTTGTTCTGTAACCACACCTGTTAGACTAAGTGATTATTTTCGTGCTGTAATAGTTCCTGTTGAAACTTCTATGGCTGATGTCTGGCTTTGTTATCTCAAACAAATCATCTTTCTGAGGTGGAATAAAGACATTGAAACATGCTAATTTTCCTTTCTGCTACCTCACCTTTTTTGTTCTCTAGTACTTCCTTTAAGACTGAGGTGTGGTATTCAGCCATTGCATATTTACATTTTAATGGTTTGCTGTTTGTCTTTAGTCAGGACATTTAACGTTTCCGTAAGAGATTACTGAGCTGAATGTCACATTGTGGAGTGTCAGCTGGAGTTTGGTCACTCTGCACGTAAACATGGCTAATAGCAGGTTAACTAGCAACAGCTTTTTCGCTCAAGGGTTCTAAAGTCATCTGACTAAAGCAGGCCGATGTTCAACAGACAATTAGCAACTCAGTACTCTATATTAGCCTCAAAGCTAGTCTACAAACAAAGAAGCCCAAGTCTAAAGTTCAGATACAAAAAACAAGCATGTCCTCAGGGACGTTTTGTCCTGAGCTTTTTAATCACACGATGTTCAAAGATGATCTTCAAACCAAGCTCTTAGAAGGTTGTTTTCATTCCCCAGCATTTTTTTATTCTGTGGTGCTTCTATAATAAAACAAAACAAAAAAGAAAACATCTCTGGCAGCTTGTTCGTGTTCTCACAAACTTTCAGAATTCCAACACTGAACTGCTACTTTTCTTCATACTCTGCAAATAACATACTGCATATTGTTATTTGCAGAGTATGACGAAAAATAGCAGTTCAGTGTTGGACTTCTGAAAGTTTGAGTTAAACTCCAAGCACGAACAAGCTGCCTCTCTTCTGGGCCCATAACCCTCAACTCTGATATAAGTAGGATAATTGTGTGTGTAGTGTGTGTATGTATAATGCATTCGGAAAATTATTAAGAGCCTGATTGATTTCTTTATTTTTTCCTATTAACTGACACTCAGTACCCCATAGTGACAAAATTAAATATCACATGTACATAAGTATTCAGACCCTTAACTCAGTACTTAATTGAAGCATCTTTGACAGCAATAACAGCCTGAAGTCTTTTTGGGTATAATGCTACAAGCTTTGCACACCTAGATTGGGGGATTTATTTCCATTTTTCATGGCAAATCTTCTCAAACTGCATCAGGTTGGAAGGAATTGTTTTGATTGGAGAAAACAGGCTTTAATAAAGAAACACTGAGCAATGGGACAAGGCAGAAACACAGTCCAAGGTCTGAAACACAGGCCTGGGTGGTTGGAGGGAAATACTAGACAGACACTAAAATCCTGGTGCATGAGGAAAACCATGTGCCAGCGGCGGACACGGCAGGACCTGAGGCGAACTGCCACTGGATAGAACGCCTTGGAGGTCAGGAAAGGTCGGAAGAAGCGTGGAGCGGGCCTCCAGGTGGCTGCTCTAAGCACTTTCTGGCCGATGTGATGAGGCAGAGTGATGCCCTCTGCGGACACCCGCTCGTTAGCAAAACCCAGGGGCCAGGCGAACACCTTGGAGAAACCCGGGGGTGGAGCAACGTAGTCAGCAAGGCTAGCGAGCAGAGCGGTGCCTTTGGAGGGACCCTGGAGCGGAGCGGAGCGGCTCGGCAGGTCGGAAGATCTGGGCAACGTCCTAAGTCTGGCAGGAAGGCTGGGGTTGGGCAGCCCAGCAGAGCAAAGGGGCCAGAGCCGTTTTAGTCCCGAGCTAAAGTCTTGGGTGACCTTAAAAACCGGGTGGCGTGGGAAAAATGGCAAGATGGCCGCCGACGCAGAAGTGTGCGCCACAAACCCGGAAGTGCACACCATGTGCCCGGAAGGTCCTGACAATCACCACTTTGAAAGGAGTCTCCAGTGACAGTGCTTTTGTAACAGTGTTCACTACCGTAAGCTTTTAATGTGTGAGCTAAGAAAAACTTTTTTTTGTAATTTATACAGATCAATCTTTAATAGTGAGTTATTATGGTCAACCTTGTTTTTAAAGTCAAAAGTTTATTTGTTTTCGTTTCTTTTTTTTAATTCACAAAAAAGCAGTGCTTGAAATGGCCTTAAGCTCAAAAAGGGTCACTTTAAACATCCTCATTGAAAACTCCATAAGCATGTGTGTGAAAAGAAAAAAAAAACTATATATATAATATATATATATATATATAAAAACAATATTAATCTTGTAGTAATCTTGTCCTGCAGCTGCTCAGTGTTTGTGTGTGTGTACTGATTCGTTTACATTAAAGATGGCAAAACACACACACACACACACACACACACACAGCTATACTGCCTCACTGCAGTTTACTGCACCCTGTAAATCTGCTTACAGTAATCCAGTTCCCTTCCCATAAGGCTACACCTTACTGTTTACCTACGGTCTTCCTCAGTAGATTTTGCCTCCAGTATTAAGACATTTCTTAAGTCTCTTTACTTTTCCTGTATTTTCTCAGAATTTTACGCTTTCTTCAGCACTGCATTTCACCCCAGTGTTAATTCATTTCACACTTTCAAGGTTGAGTGACCTAAAATCGCAAGAAATAAATGGTTGAATTGTAAAGTTATTCTATTGAGTGTTTGTCACTTTTGGAGCCATGACATGACTTTTAGTAAAATCAAGGTGTCTCTTCTAATATTTTCTCTCTTTTTTCATATCTTTTTGCTCCAGATGAGATCATGCAGCAGGAGACGAGTCCGCTGTGCGCGGCAGACATCAGCCCTGACCTCCGGAAATGCTTCGCCTTCCTGTCAGGTGAGACGGATCTCACAGCTGCTCGTTATTACCCCACAGATGCTTTTATAACTGCTTCTCTCGTGAAGCTGAAGATCAGCCTTTGAATCAGAGGAAGTGATGCTGGATTAGTGGAATAATGAGGAAATGCAAAGCAAGCAAACAATGATCATCAAATACACTTCATCCATAATCAGTGTGTTTTATAGTTCACATTAGGCAGAAAACACTGAATACACAATTTAGTCCATAGAAAGGAAATCTGAGCCTTTACAGTTCTTACGCATGGATAAAACACCCCTACAGAAGGATATTTATAGAACTGGCTGCTATTGAGGAGTGCAAATTCAATTCGCTGTATGTCATGGGGTTTAGGAGTCCACAGTCAGCATTATTTATTTATAAAAGTACGCACTGTTCGTACCACACACACACACACACAGTCTTTCATGCAGGGTTTTAGTTAATGAGAATATTTCAGGAGACATTTTCATAACTGCCAGGATGTTTACAAATGTTTTCTTTCATTAAACCCAAAGATTTATTTTATACTGTAATACAACAAGCAACACCTAAATGAACAGTATGAATACTGAATACTGCTGTATAACATTATGACCGCCTGCCTAATATTGTGTTGGTCCCCCTTTTGCTGCCAAAACAGTTCAGACCTGTCGAGCATTTACAGCATGAACTTCTTCAGCAATTTGAGCTACAGGAGCTCGTCTGTTGGTTTGGACCACACGGACCAGCCTTCGCCCCCCACGTGCATTAGAGACCATGACCCTGTCACCGGTTCACCACTGTTTTTTTCGTTGGATCATTTTTCATAGATACTGACCACTGCATTCATATAAACATCACAATTTGGCCCTTGTCAAATTGGCCCAAATGCTTACGCTATTTTTCTTCCTTCTAACACATACATTTTTGAGGACGAAATGTTCACTTACTGCCTAATATATACCTCCCAATATAACTGGTGTTATGATGAAGCAATAATCATTGTTATTCACTTCACCTATAATGTTATCCATGATTGGTGTAATTGCCAGTGTCTCAGGAAGGAAATGGGGAAAAGCATGCTCTCTGCAAAAAATACAAAATAAAAATAAATAAATCTAAACCATTTTGTGGCAGATCAGGACATGCAAGATGGCTAAAACATTTTATTGGCAGAAACTTTGAACACGCATTCCTCCATATAAAGTCTTGAAATCATTGTTTTCTGCATTTTCTTTTGTTTTTAGGTGCATTACAATACTGACATCATTACAGCCAATAATATACCAATAAGATCCAGTTTCTATTAATGTTTAGTAAAAGGTGAAGTCTATAAAAATAAATTTTGTATAGTTTGCCTATAATTGCAAAAAACTTGTGAACCATTTTATAGGCAAAAATTAAACTATCAAATGAGAATCTATTAAGATGAGGTATTAGAAGTAATTATAGGTGGCACTTTCCGGGGTTCTTTGGATGTTCCCTCTACAACTGTAGCGTTAGATACATTTTGTGCACTTACCGTATTTTTCGGACTATAAGCTGCTACTTTTTTCCCACGTTTTGAACCCTGCGGCTTAAACAACGAAGCGGCTAATTTATGAATTTTTCCTGGGTTTTTTCCGGTTTCACAAACTTCAAGCCAAAAAACTGAACCCCATAACATTAGACCAATTAATTTTCCGAACGGAAACGGAAAATGCACCTCACCTGTGTTCTGAGCTGCACGGCATCGGGAGAAAAAACTTCCATCGGGTGATTTTTAAACGCACAACGATGCCAAAAGATAAACTCCCGAGAGAAATCCTTGTGAAAGGAAGGAGGAAGACAGAGAACAATGACTTACTTGGTAGGCTACTGTTTAGATACAAGCCATGTAACGCGTTGAGTCTGGGTCAATATAAGCACAGACAGGTTTCCAAAACTTCAAAAAGCTTTTTTATTTTTCTTGCCAACAGCGTTAAGGGTTAGTCAAAGGAACTTAGAAATGAGCATCAGAAAATAATAAGGATTTATTCCTCCGTCTTGAACACACGCAGTAATACCAGAAAAAATGCAGTGCCAGGCTATTCCCAAAATACCGCTATGCTCCTAAAGGAAGTGCAACATATTTCACCCGTTACACCGTGTGTAACGTGTCTTTCGTTAAAGCCTGTGTAAAGTACATTAGTGTAGATGGCCTATAGACAAGTGTGGCTTATTTATGTTAAAAATAAAAATATTTGTAAAATGTAGTGGGTGTGGCTTATATATAGGTGCGCTTTATAGTCCGTAAATTACGGTATCTGCAACGAGCTTCAGAATCGTGGTTGCAATCTTGTAGTCTAAGTATGTGCACCTCCATATACATGGATGCACAGTATAGCAACCAGATTGGAAAATGATTACAGCTCCTTGTCTTTTGTTTGAAACCAACAGTGAAGATTACATTTGCAAGGTTTGTGAAATAACTGGCCATGGCAGTGAAAAGGTTGAGAAGTGGTGGTTTACTGATAGATAAATTATACAGATAAAAGTTTGTGAACATCCCATTCCACATTCAGTAACCATTTGCTCTTATACTGTGATAACCGACACTTTTCTGGGAAGATGTTCTCTTGATTTCGGAGTGTGCTTGTGAGGATTTGTGCTAATTTAACCACAAGGGCGTTAGTAAAGTCAGGTACTTTTGTAGGTGAGGTGGTAGGTATTCTGAGGTGTTCAATATGGTTGAGGTCAAAGCTCCGTAGCAGGCAACACAAGATCCTCTACTCCAGCCCATGTAAAGCATATCTTCATGAAGCTGGTTTTGTGCACAGGGGCATTGTCATGCTGGAACATGGAAAATTGTATGTCATTACATCCTATACAATTGTGTTGTTTCACGTTTGTGGTAACAGATTGGAAAAGAATCACATTGGCCATACGGTATAGATAGCAAATCTGGCATGTGAGTATGTGTTTGATTAAAAACATAAGTGCATTTAAACAATAACATAAAGATTCATGACAATCACATCTTAAAGTCTTTATGACTTTCGCAGTGAAGTCACAGTTCACCACCACATACACAAAGCTAAAGAGTCCAAGTTTGATACTTACACGTGTCCCAGTTAGGACCTGGTTCAGGTTCAGTCATCCTGAATAATTCAGGGTTTCCATGACACTGTAAGCTGCAGCACTGCTGGGTATGAGATTCATAGAATGGTGTGTGTTTGGGTGTGTTGGCATATTGGAATTCAGGGTTTCTTTATTTTCCCATTCATTATTGCCTCAAGATGCATTGTTTAGGTTAATGATGTATCTCTATTTAGCTGCTACAGTATGATCTATGTTTAGAATTGTTTCTGTGGTGTGGTTTTTACTTCTTTTCATTTTTTTCCCTTCACTTTTAATCCTGCGTATATGTGAGAAAGAGCAAGAGACTGACCACTGATCTTGCCTTATTCCTCCACCCACAGTAAATGACAGACTTCCACTGCCAGTCTCACAGTATGTTTATATAACGCGCTTCTCTTTTAGCCGTTTCCCTCTCGCTCTTTTCACACACCACCTTTGATCTCATAACCGAAGTTTACTTCATCCTTGTTCTGATAACAGGAAGCAGTTTGTTTAGTGGTGAAATGTGTGTGTGCCAGTCCATCTGTGTGTATATATGTTTGGAGGCAGAACAGAGGGCTGAACTGACCTTGTGTTTGCCCCTTACACACACACACACGTACTGTGACACATTGACACACTTGTAGCAGATGGGCTTTGGGTCTCTGGGTTTGCACTGGTGATGATAAATAGGACAGCAGCACGATTTATACTAAGGACATTGTGAGTTTGGTGAAGATTTGTTATTTAATTAATTTTTTTATTTGTACAGAATTGATTAGATATACATTTTAGCATCATAAACTGTCTCTTAGTTAATCCCTAATGAGAAAGACAGTGAGTGGTGAAGGAGAAAAAGAAAAACAGAGATGGTATGAGGAAGAACCATTTAAGGGAGCCAGAGAGAACCCGTCCTCATCTGGGTGACATGGAATTTCCATTCATAATAGCTTATTAAGTGCTAACTCGTGTACACGAATGGTTTTAATTTCCAAGCTGTCAAGAAAAAGCTAAATGTAGCTTCTTTGGACAATTTCAAATGTAAAAACATATTCAGGGTTGTTCAACTCTTGTTTCACATGTTAGTTGTAGTTTCTTCATAGCTTGTCAATGATTTTTATGCATTTCTGTTTGTACAAATTTCACAAGACTGGTAGAACGAACAAACGCTTGTGATTTTGTGGCTTCTGTGAGGATTTAAAACATTCAAAAATAAAATAATTTCTGACCTTTTTATTAAAGTAGCTCTAGGGTGAAATTCTGAAACCTATGCAGAAAATCCTGCAACATATTTACTTTAATATATTGAGGTACGTGTGAAATACCAATGTGGTTAGCTTGCATAATAGTATTGCATATGCTCCATATAAATAGATATATAGCTAGTCTAGCTAGCAATTTCAACAAAGCTTGCATATGGTGTAAGAGATCTGAATGCTTTGTAATTACAATTGGTTAATTTATATGGTTAACACACAGGACAACTGGGGGAGAATCCTGTTCAAACCCCCTTTCTGGGACTTATTTAGTAGATTTAGTAGCTCCCCCCCAAACATCCTCAAATCGTTTTTTGTGCCACTCGACACCCATGTACATATGATTGATGATTGGGATAATACTAAGTGACTGCCTTTAGTGAGGCCTTAACACAATGATGAACACACAGCATGAGAGTACCCAGAATCATCACTCACTCACACGTTATGGTGTGTATGAGTGTTCTGCTCCACAACAATGGCTTTAAGTAATCAGGTTTTGTGCATATTGTGGCCTTGTTCTCTACATACCCTCCATATTAAATTTTTGTTCTGTTTTCCTTCACACAGCTGTATAGGGGATGAAAAGTGCCCCCTGGTGGCTGGTTTTGTGTAGGTTTGCTGCAGGATGCCATTTTACAGATTAACACTACAAAATAAATAAAAAATATCTTAGCAACATCTTAATTTATCTGCCATTAACATTGCAATTAGCAGTGCAAACTCACAGCAACCTCTTAAACTACTGGAACGGCAAAACCAATTCATTTGTTTTTGCTAAAGAGTGAAGACATTTGTGTTGCAAGGAGATTTTATATTTTTGGCAAAGGAAAGCAACAAAAGCGTATTACAAAAGCATGAAGGATCTTATTAAAACTCAACAGTGCTTCCTATTTTCCTGATGTTTTTCCCAGGTGGTCGAGGGAAAAACGACAGCCCCATCATCATCTTCCCAGAGTTCCCTGCATTTGCAGAGCTGCAGGAAGAAGAGTTTCACAACGTGCTGACGTACCTGACCAGCATTCCCAGGTGTGTATTCACTTCCTGATCGATTTCTATTTAACCCTGTGTCTGACTGTGATACCCCAAAATCATATCCATTTGCCAAGGTTTTCTTAGTGCTTCCTACAGACCAAAAGTGCTAATGCATAATTCAGAGAGTGGTAGGTGAGCAATGATCAATTTGGTACACAGTAGTCCAAGGCTAAGCCTACCATCTGAAGCTTGTGGGGTCAAAACCTGAAAAGGAACCCAAGAGACCTGTTTTTCAATTGGGAGGCGGGATCTTCTCCAGGCTAATTGATTGACAAGCCAATGATTGGCCAATTTGTCTGCCACAGAATTGAGCCATGTTCTTGTCCATGTGTAGTCAACACTTAGAAAGCATAGCATGTGAGTGTTTGTCATGAGACAGAGCTACAGTGGTGTGGAAAAGTGTTCAGATCATCAAACGTGTTTAAATATTAGTAAAAGATAACACAACTGAACACATGCAGTTTTTAAATGAAGGTTTTTATTATTGAGGGATAACAAATTGAAATGTTTTTCATGGTGATATGCTTTCCTGCTCACCACGGATGTAAAGAGTGATTCTTTGACGGTGGTGGAAAGTAATGAAGTAAAAGTGGTTTCTGTACTCAAGTAGCATTTTCGTGTATCTGTTCTTTACTGAAGTATTTCCATTTGAGGAGACTTACTTCACTACATTTCACTACAAAGTCAATCTCAATTTCATATCATTTTAATAGATATCAGTGTTTGACTCATTTATATCACACTATTAAAAGAGAATGAATTCTTTTCACATGAACTGTGTTGATTAAGCGAAGAAACTTGTGACATAAATGATAATTGGAACATTATAGACATAATAAATCATAGTACTTTGGATGCTTAAGTACATTTGAAGGAAAATACTTTTGTACTTTCACTCAAGTAAGATTTTAAAGGGAGAACTTTTACTGGAGTCATATTTTATCTACTGTGTCTCGACTTTTACTCAAGTACATGGTTTGTGTACTTTGCCCACCACTATTCTTTGGGTAATTGAATCCTTTGTCAAATTACTGCATAATCGCACCATTTTAGAATGTCAATCAGATTCATATTTAAATCATATTGTTTCCACATGCTCATGTCTGACATGGCCATTAACTGAAGCTCTTGAGATAATCTTATGCAATGCACATCTACTACCACATGATTGTATGATCAAATGAGTGCAACATGTGAGAGTAATTACAGTACCATTTAAAAGTCAAGTAGCTTCATACTTACATACAGTACATACATAATTTCCTATTTCTTCTTGTTTACCATTCAGCTAAATAAAGTGCTACCAGATATTTTTTTCCACACTCAATTGTTGTTTTTCCTTGTCTATATTTGTATGAAGTATATTGTCATCATAGTGTGCAGCGTTGTTAGAATATAGTACAAGTGACGCTTTTATGTTTGAAATTTTGCCAGCAGAGGTCGCTGTTCACATATTAGTATTGCATCGTTAATATGCATCTACATATTATTGATGATCATGAGATTTTTAGCACTTGGACAGTTAAAGAAAGATGTGTGTGTGTGTGTGTGTGTGTAGCATCCTTATTCATACTCTTATATTTCACATCGTCTTTAATGGTGTAATAACAGTGAAATGTCACGCACGGCGATTTTGCTATGCAGTCGCCTGCAGATTGAACATACTTAATATTCATTACAAAAATCTTTATTCATGTACAAGCTTGAAATTGTGCTTATGGAGTGCCTAACCTTCCCCTCTCTGTCTGGCTTGGTCTTACTGCTGTCTCATGGGAATAGCGACCAGCAAATGCAGGAAGGGAGGGGAGAAGGGGGTGTGAAGGTGAAACACATGGAAATGGATGGAGGGGACGCTCTAATTGCCTGAGGTTTTCTAGTGGAAAAGGAAGCTGATGTGAATTTAATTTGGTGGTGCTTTTGTAAATGAGTCCTCTAAATAAAAAGGAATAAAAAAAAAGAAAATAAAGAGCTTCCACTGCAGTTTACTGCAATACACTGGATTCATAGGAATGATTTATTTATTCTGAGGAACCTTTGTTTAATTTGCAGTGCTTCAGGATTCAACCCAATTTGTTCCTGATTCAGGTTAGGGAGTGCTTGATAATGATCTTATTAGCTAGGTGCAATCCAAGGTTGATTAATTTTTTTTTTTATACAATTTATTACAATATAAATTACTTGAATTGAGTTCAATAGAATTTTAATTGGTATTCACATGTACTCACACACTTATTAGTGTATTATTAATGTTTGGGTCGGTTATGTGTTTCACGTGTGGTGATTTCTTGTCATTCATATTTTAATCGATTTTTTTTTTTTATTACTTAGCTGCCCAGGATCTCCATTAAAAAAGACCCAAAAAATAATGACATGTTCACTTAATTTTTTTTACCTGAAATCATGAATCATTTAGCCATTTTTTCAGTCAAATTCAATTATTGTTCACATCAGAATGGGGAGGTGCGATTTGATTTGCTGATCTGCTGGCTATAGTTTAGCAACCTCAAAGTTTGTGCTTTGGGATGCTTTTCTGCTCACCGTGGTTAATCAAATTACTGCAATCATGTCTGTGCCATTGATGTGTCCCCCAACACTGGCACTAACTGGATGTTTTTTGTTTTTCGCACCACGTAAAGACTGATGTGTGTGAAAATCCCAGGAGATCAGAAGAGTCAGCTATTTGTAAGCCAACCCATCTGGCACCAACAACCATGCCATTGTGTTGGGTATTTAAAGAACAGTGGATAACCAAACACCGATTGGAAAAAGAGTATTGTTTGAACAGAATGGTGGAACAGAATGTTGTGCCATAAGGACTAAAGCTGGAGCCCTCTGTTCTTGTACATCCCTGTCAGCCTTTGATTAGAGGTTAATGGAGACTAATCAGTGAAATCTTGTTGCTCTGGAAGCACATCATCAGTCTTGATGGCTGTGCCACACTTGTGCCTTGAGAGAGCACGGCTACTCATTCTGATTAGAGAATGCGTTTCCCTCTTCCACTCCTCCTCCGTTTCGTTCTTTTCCCCCCTGTATTTTTCCCCTTAAGCAGGGCAGTGGAGTGTGAGGAACACTGGGGCACTGAGGCGAGGGGGTAGATGCAGAATGCATAGTCCCCGCCTCAGATGAAATGGCAGCTAGGGATGAAGGAAAGCTCAGCTTTTAGAAAAGTAAGAAAGGAGGCTATAGTGTGTGTGTGTGTGTGTGTGTGTGTGTGTGTGTGTTACTATCATGGCGGCACAAATATAAGGGCATCAGCAGTTCCTTTCTTGCCTGCCACCTTTTTATCATTGAGACAACTCCCTCCCTCTCTCCCTCCATCTATCCCTCCCTCCCTGCCTTTCTCATTAGCAATTCAGCCTTGTGAGCCTGCAGGCTATGCTGTCTGTCACGGCCATGCTGCACTCTGATTGGCTCTGAGGTAGCACCTGATCATTCAAGATTGGCTGGTGGATTGAGCGGGGAGCAGGCTGGACCACCTTAATCGTTGGTGCTTCAATACAGTGCTACTGCAGCCGTAAACACTGGGTTTGGAACGATACTGAGAAACACACACTTATACACAAACACACACACACACACACACACACACACACACACACACACACACACACACACACACACACTGAAGGAAAAAAACGCATGTGGATTTTACCATCAACTCTCTGGATAAGGACAGGAATACACAGCCCGACATTCATCAATTTGCTTTGAAAACCCACTGAGATATAAAAACCGGAGGATTTGGTAACCATGGTAAAGCTGCATGATGCTGGGAACGAAGTGAACATCCACTGTCAATGGTGATGGACATAGCAGGCAGCTAAGCATCTCTACACCGGATACTGTACGTTTAATTGAGGTTGGCGAACATGCGAAGCAGCTCATGGAAATTTTTTACAATCATTTTTAAAAAGAAAAATAGCTGATTTTATTATTGAAAGCTGGTGTACATTTAATAGTCTATTAGATACCTTTTGATATGTGTGTAAGTATGTGATTGTGTGTTGCGAGATGAGAGTGATGTACATGCTGCCATGGTGACCATGCCTGTCTGCTCCGTAGCCTCAGCTCGTCAGGAGTTGGCTTCATCCTGATCATCGACCGCAGGCAAGACAGATGGGCATCGGTAAAGGGAACACTACTGCGCATCGCGGTGAGTGTGTGTCATACGTATTATACGCATGTCCTTTATAGCTGTGTATCTGTGTCCATATTTGTACTGTGCGATAGTCCAGTCAAGTGTCCAGTGGACTGGAGAGTTGCAGCAAAAGACAAGAACAGCATTATGTCCAGCAGAAGTGAAGGACATACTAAAAAAATCTACAGTACCATTATCTACCATCAGTATTAAACATAACATCTAATGCTAAATAAAAATGAAACCAGATGCAACCAGCTGTGCTTTTGCAATTTTACAAAAGACCTGACCTTCAAATGCCTGACAAAGATTTTGCCCATTGTTTGTGATTATGGGCTCCTTTTCTACAAAGAGCCCTTTTACACAAAAAGTTTAACACAAATAAACTTCTATCTATCTATCTATCTATCTATCTATCTATCTATCTATCTATCTATCTATCTATCTATCTATCTATCTATTCTGTAGTGCATATGCTAATAATCAGTAGTGCATATGCTAGTATATATAGTACATATGCTAGTATGTATAGTACATATGCTAGGCTACCAGTGCAGTGAAAAATGTATTATGCCACTGTTGAAATCTGATTATTTATTTAGAAAGTGTTATTTTGCCAGCTCAGGTCGAGTTCTGACTGGAGTCTAAAGCTGAGGTTTATATTGATGTCACGTTCTAATGTTATTGTTTCTATACTAACCGCTAACTCACAGGGACTCATATGATGGAAGCGTAACATAACTAAAGGCTAGTAATAACCAGATTTTAAAAAATATATAATGGTTAAAGGTCTCCGGTGTCAGTGCTTTGTAACAGTCAGAACTACAGGACTTACTTGAATTTTTATTACCAACACAGGAATTCATCAGCAACCTGAGAAAGAGAAAGAAAAAATATATGTTGCTGCTATAACGCAAACGTGTGTAACTATAAGTGCGTAAAATCATTTGTGAATAAAGAAAATAATATTTATAAAAAATGTGGAATTTGAAATAAAATCATTGATGTTTATTGGAAAATATGCTTCAGGTGTTAATACAGTAAGAAGAAACAAGTCCTGAACCTTTGTTTTCTTGTTTAGATTTCTTTTGTGAGAAATATGGTTCACTTTTGTAATGTTTTGTTAACGATGTTGACATTTTATGGCATCAAATCCATGTCTATAAACATCCAGGTGGTTGCTTGAGGCAGTGTGTGTGTTCAGCACTCAGCATTTCTACATCGTTACTGCTCACCCGTACAACATATTATATTTAGTGCTCTGCAGGGGCCCATGCACTGACGGACAATATTCCAGTCATAGCTCAAGTCTAGCTCTGGATTACAGTAAAGAAAAGTGCTTAATACTTTCCAGCCAGACTGGACATCTATGATGAAAAAAAATACTGCAGTCGTTTTTTTTTGTGTCGTTTTGTTCGAAACTAAATCTTGACTTTATTAATAATAATATTTCTAACATTTGCTGTATGGTTAATGTGTGATGGATTTATTGAGTGGAACTCATATGTGTAATCAGAAATGTTATAATACTGTACAACAACAAGCAGTTTATCAATCAACCCTGGATGCAACATGGAAATACAAGAAATATTAGCTTGTTGCTGGCACTCGGGTCACTCATGATTTGTTTAGAAGATTTGATATGAATCAGTAGCATAACTCAAGCATTACACATGAAGATGATTTAAACCGAGAAGTCATCCACATAAATAGCTCTGCAGACTTGTAACTAGCACAACAGGAAAGCATTCAGCCAATCATCAGGAGGTCATGAGTTCATATCCCAGTGATGCCAAAGCCATCCATGTTGATCAATTTTGCTTCAGCATGAGCAGCCATTTGAACAAATGCAGTTGGATACACGCTTTCACGTGGCTTTGCATGTCTCAGAGGAAGCACGTGTTCGCTCTTTGTTTCCCTCCTGTCTGTAGTTGTTGTAATGACAGGGTGAGTGGGAACTGGCAGGCGCCCAAACTGGGGAGGAAAAGAAGTAAAAACACTGAACTGCTCATCAGCAGGTTGGGAAAAGGAATCCCCAGCACCATCTTGCCTTCATTTGATAATTTCTTCAATTCATTCATCTTTATCCTCTTTATCAGTCGGTTTGAAGGAAAGGATCTTCCAAATGAATAAATATAAATGCATTGTAAATTGCTAGTCCCAAGGATGGAGAAAAGGAACAGGCTTGACCAGAAACAATCATGAGAATGGCATGCGAGTGTTTGCTAAAGCGGTCAGTTAAGTGATGAGTGAGGATAATGTAGATGGCTCTCATTTTGGGTTTAGTGGGATTACTCTCAGTGGACCTGTTCAGCCGTCAACGAGATTAGAAACCACAGGGGGTGTAGCTGCATGGATGTCTGTGTGTATGTGTGTGGGGGAGAGAGAGACGGAGACAGAGTTCACTCAGTCAGTAGGGAAGAGGTTACTGGGCTAATCAGTTAAACAGATTATTGTACACAAACATTGCAACGTCTCACACAGGCATCTTTTAACATGCATCAAGGACGCCTCTGTTTTTTGTTTTCATTTTTATATACTTTTCAGTTGTTGCTGATGCTATTTGATGAGAACAGAAGTGACTCAGAACTTATACAATCAATTAAATTAGAGCAAATTCACCCAAAATGTTTGAGATACATTATATGGACAAATGTGTTTTGGACACCTGACTTTTCCAGCCATTTGTTGTTCTTCCCCCGAACTTTTAAAAGATGGAGGCGCACAATTGAATAGGACGTCTTTGGATGCTGTGACTTCATTTGAACTAGAAGACCCCTGTACACAAAGCCAGCTCCATGAAGATATGATTTTAATGGTTTGAAGTAGAAGATCTTGAGTGACCTGCTATAGACCTCTGACCTTAACTCTACTGAACACCTTTGGGATGAATTGGAATGCTGACTGCACCTCAGACCTCCTCACCTCACCTATAACAGTATCTGACTTGACTAACACCCTTGTGGTTGAATGAGCACAAATCCCCACAAGCACCCTGCAAAATCTAGTGGAACAACATCTCAGAAGAGTGGAGGTTATTATAACAGGAAATGGGGACTAAATGTGGAATGGCATGTACAAAAATATGCAAATACGAATCGAGTGTACACAAACCCTTTGTCCATATTGTGTACATTAGTGAGAGTTATGACAGTATAAGTGTGTGTGTGTGTGTGTGTGTGAGTGCATGCCCAGCAAATTGAAGCTGCAAAAACCCCTGATGCACTCTGAATAGTGGATATAAAAGACGACTAAATGCAATTATGCTTCGCTTTAAATGAATTATATAATTACCTCAAATTGAAAACAGAGTGTCTGTATTGAATCTGCATATTAAGCATTTATTTGGCTGAGTGTGGGATATATTGTGGCATGTGTAGAATTTTTTTTTTTTTTAAACATACATTTACATTTAATAATTTTATATTCTGGACATCCTGATTTCCGATTGACCAAATATGCATTGGGTGTTTTGTGAACGCTGCATCTACACTCAGGAAGAGGATCTATGACTGTTGAGTCAGGTGTGAGGCGTTTAGGTTGTACACTTCTAGCCTACTTCTACAGAAATGCAAACCTAAGAGAAGATTAATTGTTTTTAGTGTTGTTTTCTGAGCCTACAGCCATTCCTAGCTATTTCCAAGCTTGCGCTTTCTCACCTGTTTTAGATTAATTCCACTTTTGCATGGAAAAAACAACAGTATTTTTTGTTTTCTGTAACACCATTACATGATGATTTATACCAAACACTTATCTTTCTCTTTATCCCTTTGTCCGCTGTGGCTATTGGCAGCCGTGCAGCTGCCGCTGGTAAAATAAAAATAAACAAAAGCAAAACAAAAACAGGAAAGTTTTCCATAAAAGTGACGGGAAGTTTTATCTCCAGCAGCGTGCTCGGATTTTGTCTATATATTTTATATCACTTATATTCTAGATCTCTTTATATCAGGTGGTGGAATTTTTTTTATTTTTTATTTTTTTAATTTACAAGAAACTGCTCATTCAAGCATTTAGCTAATCAGCCAATCATGTGGCAGAGGTGCAATCCACAAAGCCGTGCAGATACTGGTGACTGAGGCTTTGGGTTATGTTCATATCAACGATCAGAATGGAGTTGAAATGTGATGGCGATGATGTTGGCTTGTGGTGGTTTGAGTGTTTCAGAAACTGCTGATTTTCAAAGACCTTCATATGTAACAAGTTTTATAAGTTTATGCAAAAAGATGCAAAAGTCTTCCAGTTTTGTGGGTCAAAAATGGACAGGAAGAATGGACAGGAAGGCGAATGTAACTCAAATAACTGCTCTCTTACGAGAACGGTGAGTTAAAAGGTATGTGAAACCTTGAGGCAAATCATCCACCTGTACATCAACAGAAGGTCACATCAGGTTCCATTACTCACAGCCAAGAACAGCAAGTTAAGGCTACAGTCTGGAAATAAACGCCCAAACTGCATTTGAAGATGTTTTATCAATGTTTAAGCATTTTAGATTGCTTTCACTAGCTCAGATCAACTATTATTTTTCCATTCTATAATTCATACTGCATATGCAAACAAGCCCATTTAGGCAATTTTAAGCCATGTAGATTTATGCTAATGCATGATAATTTGCTTCTGATCGCTTCCACATTTGTGTTGACACCTTTTTTTTTTTTTAATAATAAGTAGTAAAGGCTGTTTTCCCAATAGGACCTTTTAAGATTCAACAGCAAATGTGAGTTGGAAATGAGTTATTTGTATGTAATATGGTTAAAATGAAGGATTTTTTTCAAAATGTAAAAAAATGACATTTGAAATAGATTTTTTTTCTTGTAAATATTATGAAAATATTTAGTCGTTCTTAATTTAAAACTGATAAAAATATACGCTAACACGTAGAGGTAGATAAGCGGAAGAGGAGGGAAAACTTGTTTTTTACTATCACTACTGTACACTATGTATCCCTAAACTTTACATTTTTTACTTTTTATTCTTTGTTTATCTTAATTTTCGTCACAATCTTCACTGTCTAGCTTCGTTTCGGCATCTAGCAGCGGCGTTTTAAAGTTGTACCTCAATTTTTTGCTTGCGTAACAAAACAAAAAATCGACCGAGTGACCGCTCGTACCTCGGAAAACTCGTACATTAATTCATTCGTAGGTCAAGATACTCTGTGTGTGTGTGTGTGTGTGTGTGTGTGTGTGTGTGTGTGTGTGTGTGTGTGTGTGTGTATATATAATATAAAATAGTAGTGGTACTCAGGAGAATTTAATGCATAATACATAAGGTGCTAAAATATTAAAGCATCCTTTGAAGAATCTGAATGCAAATTTAAATGTTTTATTGATAGCACTTTATGGGTTAATGCAGGCCATTTTGCATTTTTCTTTCAAGATCTTGGTGTGTCTTTGTCTTTTTCAGCGTTCAATATTTGCACGTTTAGATTGTTTTGACATTGAGTACTTGTGATATATGAAATGTAAGTATCACTAAAGAAATCAACAGGCTGAAAGATTAAATCAGGGAAGCTTTGACTTTTATACTTGTTGATGCTTTACTTAACTCTTATGTTTAAAACTGGGTTTTATTCATGCATTATGACATGAGGAAGTGTGAGTGAAACATGTCTAGGAGAGGAAATGGTAGCTCAGTGGGTAAGACTTCTGATTGAAAGGTCATGTGATCATGAGTTTAAATCAAGGAGCACCAAATCTCAGCAACACCAGGCTCCTTTATCCCACATCTGCTCAGTTGTAGAAGTGAGATAATCTTAAACCACTCTGGAAAAAGGATGACTGCCAAATGTTGTAAATGTCAATATCCCATGACCAAGACGGGTAAATGTACACTAGATGTGATGGGTTTGCACTTAAAATAAATAGTCATTGATCCTCCTATTTTTAAAACATTCGACTTTGGTGCTTGGACTCCTAAATATATTAACCTACTATAATAATTTCCTGCACTGTATGAAAATCATGGACCTTCTGCATGTGTTACATAAAAATATTGCACTCCTTCCCGCCTCGATTTTTGTTAATAGTGACAAACTTGTGTAGTGTGACTATCGTAAGCCATCATTTTGGTGACAGTACCTTCAGCTTCATTTCTGGAGCCACATCACAGTCTGTTCTTCTTAGACCTGAAATTGCTTGTTAGCTATTGTTCCCTTTCATTCCATCCCACGGGAGATTATTAGTGTGGTGCAGCCTGCCTTTAAAGATCGGGAAGCTTGATGTGTCTTGTTGAAAATGTTCGAAGTGTCCTTGTAAAGAAGTGCACTAATGCTTAGAAGGCTGATTGAGATGCTGGACGAGTATTTTTTTTTAAGCAATGGGCTTGTTCCTAACTGAATCTTGTCTGTAGGAAACATTTGTACCTTATATTATTTATACCATGATGAGTACTGATGAGTTCTCCATTCTGATTAGGTGGAAGGGGTTGATTGATGTCAGAGCTTGATAGAAAATTTGTGTCACGGTAAACCATGGCTTTCCTTACAAAATACAGCTATAAAAAGGTTTATTATTTCAAATAATATATATTTTAAATGTTAAAAATTAATATCATTATAATTAAATAATTATATATACTACTATAGTATATAGTATGTCAGATTTTTGTGTTATAGGATGAATAAAAACACTGTTAATGGCTGGAAGAATGTAAAAAGGTAAAAAAGAAAAAAAGGAAAGAAAATAGATGGAAATGACCTAAAAATGGAGGGGAAAAGCAACATTTGATGACTGGGTGAAAAGTCTTCTGGGGTGGGTGAGGGAGGTGAAAAGAAAACTGGAAAAAATAATTAAATAAAAATGGGTGGGGTTGGGGAGGTTTGACGCAATTATATTGTTAATGGAAATGTGGGGAAAAATAATAATAAAAAATGAAAAGAAAAATGAAAGGGAAGTTAAAAAGATGCAATAATAGAAGAAAAAGATGGGAAATCGTAAAAAAAATATTTTGGATTAAAACAAAAAGGAAAGAGGACAAAGTAATCTAAATAATAATTAAATAAAAAAATTTTTTACAGGAAATGTGGCTATGCAGAACAGATATGTAAAAAAAAAAAAAAATCATTTATATATTATTGTGTGTATAGTGTGGTTTGGGGGGGTTATAGCAGTAAATTTGGGCCTTAAAATTTTAAATTATGAAAAGTTTCCATTAAATAAATTCATCATCCAGGCCAAAAAATAAATAAATTCAACAACATAATTTTAGCAGTTTCATTCTTCAGACTCACTCCATCACTGTCGCTTTTTTCCTGAATAGTAAGCGTGCTCATGATGACTGGCCTCAGGTCATTGTCTCCAGCAACACACTGCCACAAGAGTGGCGTGGAAACATTGATGGAGCAGAGTTGCTGCAAGCTGGGCCGTATTTAAGACTAGGGATTGGGTCAGGTCACATGATCCAGAGTGAAAGGTCAAAGAAATGAGCTCCAGGTCACAACATTTATTTACCATGACACGGTTTAGAGGAGTTTATACAGAGGAGACAATGTGGATGTGTGTAGTGGGTCTGTGTGTACAGCGACTGTATAATTTAGGCAAAGCAGCCTTATTTTGTGTGTGTGTGTGTGTGTGTGTGTGTGTGTGTGTGTATTTAAGGTGCTGGGTTAATTGAATTCTGCATTCTTGTGTGTCCGCGTCTTTGTGCTGATTAGAGTGCTGGTGTATCAGTGTGATGGCAGCTGCTCCCTGGAGACACTCACTCTCTCTCGCTTACACACACACACACACACACACACACACACACACACACACACACACACACACACCTCAGTGAATTTGCCTCTGACCATTTCCATCTTGCTTTCAGTCACTTTCATAGTCCCCATCCATCATCCATCTCACCCTTTCACCCATATCCCTCAGGTTTGTGTGTGTGTGTGTGTGTGTGTGTGTGTGTGTGTGTATGTGTGTTTGTATAAGAGAGAGAATAAGCAAAGACATTAGCTGTATAATTAAAATTGAGCCTCTCCATGACCAGACTTTCAATTTGCCATATCTGTAAATTTTGCTTGCTCAAGAAAGGGCCATGTGATGCATCCTCCTGTAAACACACACACACACACACCAGAGTCGTGTCAGCAGGACGCATTTCAATAACGGTTCACGTTACAAGCAATAATATATTCCGACTCGGTCTCCGACTCCCGTTGTGTACAGAAGCGACACGTGCCGCTCGGCTGTTACGGATGGCGTGTCGGGGCAAGCGTGGCCAATCGCTTCAAATGGAGCATGCCATTGTCATGGTAATCAGAGGTCAAGGGTCGGGACCCTGCCTCTTTTACAGAGCGTTGAATTATGTTTAGTGTGAAGAACAGAGGGCTTTTAATGCATGAGTAATGCAAGCAAGTGTACATTAATGAACAGCACAGGAGCTGTTGGTTCTGTTTGTTGGAAAGTGCACATGGGAAACGCTGCACTTAAATAGGATTGTCGAAACATATAAAGAGGAAAAAACAGCCAGATATAAAGATGTAAATATATAGAAAAGAGCTAGAAAAAGACAAACAGGAGAAAAAGGAATAATAAAAAAATGGAAGAAGGAAAGAGAAAGTATAAATGCAGATTGATGAATGATTGAATGATAAAATGGAGAAAGTTGGACAAAGTGGCAGAAGGAGAACAGGAAGTGAGGGAAAGAACAAAAGAAGTAAGAATGAACAAGACCAAATGATAAAAGAAAAGAATGGGCACTAAGTAGAAAAACAAATGAGGAAAAATAATTAAAAGGAAAAATGTGTAGAAACTAAAAATAACGAAAGTGATTAAGGCAAGGAAAAGGAGGAGGATGTGGGAAATGGAAGGTAATGGGGTGAAAAAAAGAACAGGAACATGATGAAAGGAAAAACCTTTATTATTAAAAATAATAAAAAGGAAATTAAAGAAAGAGAAGTGAAAAAGTTAACTATGAAAAAGGAAGAAAGTCCGAAAGAAGGTGAAGATCTACATAAAAGTGGAGAGATTGAGCAAGAAGGAAAAGAGTAAGAATGTAAAAATAGGGAAGTAATTAAGAAAGAATGAAAGAAAAAGAAACAAAGTGTGAGTACAGTAGTAAAGTGAGTGGAAAGAATAATGAGAAGGGGGAACAAAAGAGCAGGGGTATAAAACGGATGAAAGGAGGACAAACAAAGAGAGCAGCAGAAGAATCATGTGTAAAAATGAAGAGACAGCAAAAACAATAAAAAGAAGTGACTCTTGCCTGCACCAAAGCCACACACACACACACACACACACACACACACACACACACACACACACACACACACAAACAAAACAGGCCTAAGGTTCATATTTGGGGTTAATTACTTTTCTAATCTACACATTGCTTCTCTCTGTGTCTCCTGAGTCTGATGTCTGATGACGAGTGTTTAGACTTGTTACCAGCCTCACGCTAATGACTTGATGAGAATCACAACAAACATGAACACTGTCCAGAAACACACACACACACACACACACACAGGCTGCACATTTGCCTGAACACGGAGCTGGAGCCTTTTCAGCATGGCAGACTGCACTCTGTGTGTGTATTGTGTGTTTGTGTGTCTGTGTGCATGTGCATGCAGGGGGTTGTCTTTGGCCCAACTGTGTTCTTCAGCCCATTCCCCATCCTCCATACAAGCAGACAAGCTTTTTAACACTTGTCCCCAGTGTTTGCCATCAAATAACAGATGTAGTGTAGCTGGACGTCATTGATGCTGTTCTTGTTTAATGTAGTCATTAATAACAGCCACTTGAAGGCTCGAATTATATGTATGTATCATGTCAACATTGAGATCTGCAGACACCACGTCTGTCTCTCTCTCTCTCTCTCTCTCTCTCTCTCTCTCTCTCTGGTGACGGCTGCCTCTGCTGCGTATTGATTAGCTGATAAATATTTAAGGAGACATGCCGCCCCGTGAGAAGGGATTTAATGAACAGTCGGTGAGCACTGGGAGGCTTCTATAGGTGCCATGTGCTCACACATTCACGCAGACAGACTGAGGAGGAGGGAGCGGGCCAGCGAGACTATTGTTGCACAGGCTTACCAGTTCTGTTGTCATGGCAACTGAACATTTTTTTTTTTATGTGTTTAAGAAGGAGCGGGGATTACCAGACCACGAAGAAATGGCTAATGTAATAATAAAGCACCGCTCGGTTGTTGGGTTTCTTGGATGGTTGATGATGACATTTAGGAATAAAATAAATATCTAAAATGTGCATTTTTATCAGGTTGATCAGAAAAAATAAGCTCTACTATTGGTCAGAATGATTTCGGTTCTGCAGTTGTATTGCCTGAACCTTTTGTTTGAGCATATTGTTTTTATTTGCCATTGGCCATGAAGCTGTGATATCGTAAGGAGTTTTTACACCGATCAGACATAACATTATGACATGATTATAACCGGTGAAGTGAATAACACTGTTATCTCTTCATCATGGCACCTGTTAGTGGATATATTATGGGATATATTAGGCAGCAAGTGAAAGTTTTTTCCACAAAGTTTCCAAATTGTGATGGTTAGACGACTGTGTAAGAGCATCTCCAAAAGTGCAGCTCTTGTGGGATGTTCCTGGTCGGCAGTGCTCAGTATCTATCAAAAAGTGCTTCAAGAAAGGAAGAGTGGTGAACCGGCGACAGAGTCATGGGCGGCGGAGGCTCATTGATGCAGGTGCAGAGCGAAGGCTGGTCCGTGTGGTCCGTTCCAACAGACGAGCTCCTGTAGACCAAACTGCTGAAGAAGTTCATGCTGTTTATGCTTGACTGGTTCAGAACTGTTTTGGCAGCAAAAGGGGGACCAACACAATATTAGGCAGGTGGTCATAATGTTATGCCTGATAAGTGTAGGTCCTCTTAACTATAATTAGATATCATTGTCTTTGCTAAAACATAGTGTGTAGTGTAATAATGCAAGTGTGTGTGTTTTGTTTTTACAGGGCTCATTCCCAGGAAACCTGCAGCTGGTATTGGTGTTGCGGCCCACCGCCCTGTTCCAGCGTGCAATCTCAGACGTCCTCTTTAGACTCAACAAGGATGAGTTTAAAATGAAAGTGCCGGTGAGTGTTTACATTCTCTTGTGAGTGAAAAGGAAATGCAACCTGGTTTAAAAAGCAGTTTTCCAGTGACTATACTTGGGTTTCATTGTATAAATACTATTCCAATATTTAAAAAGAAAAAACATATTTTGACTAAATATAACTTGGTGCAGAAAAATGTGTGCGCGCATGTGTGTGTGGGTGTGTGTGTGTGTGTGTGTGTGTGTGTATATATGTATATATATATATATATATATGTATATATATATATATATATATATATATATATATATATATATATATAAAAATAAAATCTTCTCTGACTATACATTTAATCATTTTAAATTTTAACAATTTTAAGAATATACATTGTGAAATTGTGGTCTTTTGTGAAAATTGTATTACTATAACACACATTTACAGTACGAAGGTCTGATCTGTTGCCGTTTCCAATAAAATCTGTACAATAAAGGATAAAGGGCACAAACTAGATTCCGTTCATGCATAAGACATGTGATGACATAAATAAGATATTTTCCTTGCTTCTCTCAGTGTTAAATGGACTGAATTGTGTACAGCGTCACAGCAAAATGAAGTATGTCAATGGCTTTTGATTATAATTATTAATGCGGTTGTTGGAATTGGACTCGGCCTTACTAAGCTCGACTCTGTGTCAGCATTGACATAAGGTTTCGTATTAGCATTTCATTAATTGCATGAACACACATTATTTGCCGGTTCAATGTGCTTCATTATTACACTAATTACATCTGAATTGCTAACGTTTCCCCATGTTGTATGATAATACATGAAAATTCTCGTGTGTGTGTGGCAGGTGATCATGCTTAGTTCTGTGACTGAGCTGCACAGCTACATAGATCGCTCCCAGTTAACCCAGGAGTTGGGGGGTACTCAGGAGTATTGCCACGAGAAGTGGATCTCTCACCGCACTGTAAGTACTGACAGCGACATAACGGAGAGCTTTGTTTGCTTTATACATTTATAAGTACCTTTAAAGTTTAAAGTTACTGTAAAGGTGCTTTATACTTGTCACATGTACAGATATTTATTGATCATGTGGTCATGTTTAGTGTACACTGGGGGATGTTTAGTATGTGCTGATTTTATAAATTGAATATATTTGATAGGAATTGATCTTATAGACCGGTTTAACACTGGGCTTTGAGGAACGTGGTGTTAAATTGTAGTAGCCTATTTTCACACCATCAAGTTTTCATGAACTGTTATACACTCCATACTGTAACATGTGAGCACTCAGTGTAGTATGATTTGGGCCCTGCTCCTGTAGGCCATCGAGGGCTTTGCTCTGATGGTGAAGAAGACTGCTCAGACGCTGCAGGCGTTTGGGACGGAGCTGGCCGAGACAGAGTTGCCCAACGATGTCGAGGCCACGTCTACCCTGCTGAGCGCTCACACTGAAAAGAAGGAGAAGATGAAGGTGAGGAAGAAGAGGTTCAACTTCACATTTTAGTACATGTCTAAGCCAAACTACTGTCTTTGTCTCTGGTAATGCTGTAGTTAATCCAGTTCTTTTACAATAATCATCTTTCTGTCTTTTATTTTTTTTTCAAATAGTCAAAAATTAATGAATAGTACTATTATATTATTTTTATTATTATTTACATTACATTTACATTAATGGCATTTGGTAGACGCACTTATCATAAACATTTGAACTTATGACCTTCATTTCCAAAGTCCAATTTCAAAGCTACCACATTCCTATTATTATTATTATTATTATTATTATTATTATTATTATTATTATTATTCATAGTAGTAGTATTGTTGTTTAATAGTACTTTTTTATTAACAATTATTTGCATTGTCATATTGTTGCTGTTATCAATTATATATTTGACAATTGCTTCAGTCTTTTAAATGTATAAAAACTTAATTTTTTACCTGCATTAATATTTTGATGAAGGTGTGTTCTTAGAATACTGGGCATGATATTTGTATATTAGGCTGGTAACTGTGCTTTGTTGTCTATGATGTATGTGTTAAATGTATCATATTGTGCCTAAACACCAAATAAAGCTCCTAATACATGCAAAAGTGTATCTACATTCCGATTCAAATGCTGATTATTTCCTTTTCTTTCTTACCTGTCTGTCTTCCTTCCTTTTTTCATTCCTTGCATGATATCCTCCATTTCCTTCCCTGTCTGCTGTCCTTCTGTTCTCTGTTACTTCCATGTGTTTATTTCTACTTCCCCTCTTCTGCTGCATTTATTTGTTTGCTTTCTTTGTGTACTTCCCTTCTCGTTTTCCTTCTCTCTGTGTGTATTGATGTGTTCAGGAGGATCTAAAGATAGCGCTGGGTCAGGGTGGACGCTTGCTGGACAGCATCAATGAGCCCTTGGCGTCCGATCCAGACTACAACATGAACCATGATGAGTTGGAAAACCTGGCTACTGTGCAGAGGTGTGTGTGTGTCTATCAGTATTATTGAACTGTGTGTAATTCTGGGAAATTTCTGCAGTTTAACATTTGATTCTGTTGAGGAAATGCTCAGGGACAGGTCAGGAGTGTGTTTTATAACTCCAGCATGGCCAGTATTATATAATCTCACAGAGGAAGTGGAGGCTGAGGATGCTTTATTTTAGGACTCTCTAGTGGCAGCTTGTACTTGCGTTAGCTTGCCTCCCTCCGGGGGCGGGTTGTGAGCTTGTTTTGTGCATGCTTAATCTCTCAATGAAATCTGTGTGCTTGTGAGTGCAAGTTAAGACTATGCAAGAAGAAACACTGGGTATCCTTTTAGAAGATCATAAATATTTTTGCACCATGAAGTTTATCATATTTTCTTTCCCTCCCTCTCTCTCTCTCTGTCTCTGCAGGCTACTGGGTCAACTGGATGAGACCGAAACGGCGTTTGATGACTTTTGGGAAAGGCATCAGACCAAGCTGGAGCAGTGTCTTCAGCTGCGTTATTTTGAGCAGAACTTCAGGGAGGTACGGACTCTCGTGTTTGAGAGACGTGATATACAGTACACGCTCAGGAAGGTGATGTCATTGTACTGCATAGCAGATTTTCTGATCAGTTGTGTTTTCTGATCTGGGTTTTTAGGTCCGAGCTCATTTGGACCAGGTAGCTGATAAATTGTCCAGTTTCTCTGAGGTGGGCATAAGCCCCGCCCATGGCGAGCACATCCTGAAGGAGCTGACCAGTCACGAAGAGAGAACCTGTGTAAGTGATTTAGTTTTGCCGTAGTAAACACTGGCCTCACAGTAACAGAGCCATAAAATGGTGCAAAAAACTAAAAACATCCTTTGAGTGTCTTAAAGCTGATTAAAGTTTCAGATAAGCAGATAAAAGTATGATAACCTCTCTACCATAATGGTGAGCAGAAAAGCATCTCAGAAACAGAAAGAAAACATCACACAGACTCAGGAGTCGAATCTAACACTCAACAACAACATAGACTGAAAGCTGCATGATGATTGGATTATTAGATAATCGCATGAAGGAACAGTGTTTTAATATTAATATGTTTGGTAAGTGTATATCGTGTGCTTCTATAAAGTGGTACAGGAGTGCAATTCACCCAGAATATACACACATGATTATTACAGCAGTTCATGCTAATGCTTTACCCTTACTTTCCAAAGGAAACTTATGTATCTGCTTTAATGAAAGCTGCAGTTTTACACACACACACACACACGCACACACACACACACACACACCACCTTATAAAGCTCATTTATCATACTGACAGTACTGACTGTGTGCCATGTGTGTATGAGCAAGATACTCCTCCTTAGACCCTGGCTAGATCCAGATCCAGATCGTCATTATTAATCAGGCAGATGTTATTAATCAAAAAGACGGCATTCATTTGCTGATACAGCTTTCATCTACATGGCTGTGAGCGCTTCTTTTTATTTTGTCTATCAGCATTGTTTCAAGCAAAACCATGTCCTTTACCTAAACAAAGATAAAGGTTTCCTGTATGCAGTTTTATCTCGCAAATTGCTTCCTGCTGTAATAGAAATGCAAATATTGCTAAAAATAAATGAAATCATAGGAGTCCCAGTTGGCCAACAGTCGCATTGGCATGCCGCTTAACCGTAAAGCTGGTTTCACCTTCTTTTTTTTTTAAGCAGAGCTCCTCCTTGCTGAACTGCAGGGGTGCCATTAGATTTAAGTGCTAGCGTGAGGTTCTGCTGCTTTCGATGCTCCGAGCTGAAGAAGGGGGAGGAGAGAAATCTGTACAGTGCTACACTGCAGGTTCCTTTCCCCCCACAAACACACACACTTCATACACTGAACACACACACACACACACACACACACACACACACACACACACACACACACACACTGCAGCAAGGCTGTTAAAGACAGCCATATTGGCATTTGTTGCATTTATACAATATATCTAAATGAAGTGGATTATTGAGGGATGAAGGGCATTTCAAGTGAAAAAAAACATTTATTCTTATGTAGTTTAGCATTTATATAAAAATTATAATCATTATAAAAAAATACATATAGATTGCTAGAACTGTGTTGGAAGTGGTCTGAGCTATTTCTTTGAAAAACAATCAAACCTGTTCATGCTGCTTTATCTACAATTTTAAGACTATTCTGGTTTGGAGACATTTCATTAGTTTGAAGCTTTTGAGTAGAAAAATACATTTCAAATACAATGGTACAAGCAATTCAAACTCAAAGAAAGAACTAAAGGTAAATGTTTTTTGTTTAGTGTATATAGTATTCAGATTTTTCTGGAAGGAAATCAGTGTTCAGTCTGAAGATTAATCCTGATCAGCTCAGCTCATCCAGATTAAGAGGATTATATGTTATAATTGTGATGGGTCTAGTAGACACACTTACTGACTGAAACTAATTTAACCGGTGATGCATTTCAGGATTTGGTGTCGATATTTATATAAAGGTTAATGTGGCTCTATTGTGAAAAATCAGGGTGAATCAGAAAAATATTTAAAGGAAATGATGGGTCTTCAGTTTAACTAATTTGCCTCTCTGATTTGTCATCTCTTTCTTCGTCTCTCTCACTCACTCATTCACTCTTTTCCTGGATGTACAGGAGGTGCTGGACCGGGCTGTGGCTCTCGCCGCTGAAGGAGACACACTGATTGAGAACTCTCACTATGCCGTGGACTCCATCTTTCCCAAATGCTCGGAGCTCAGGGATGTGTGCGAGGAGGTCGGAGCTGTGCTGAAGGCCAAAAAGACTCACCTGCTCAAAGCCATGGAGCTCCACTCCTGCCTTGAAAAGGCAAGGCTCCATCTTATTAGAGAACTCTGGCATTATTTAACCTGAGCTCTATTAACTGCGTGGTTGTGTGTGTGTGTGTGTGTGTGTGTGTGTGTGTGTGTGTGTGTGTGTGTGTGTGTGTGTGATCACCCATCAGTAACAACCATTTTCAACACATTTCTCTGGACTCAGGGTAAAAAACTATTAATGAAAAACTTTAGCTGCAACTGTAGACTAATAAATTATTTAACAATGTGTAATAAATATTGATAACTCTATATACTGTAGCATAAATACGTACCTGAATAGAAATGCATTATTTGGAAAGAAGTGTATATATATAAAGTAACGCACTGCACAGTATTCGTTGTTTAATATCAAAGATGCAACAAATAATTGTCCAAATAGAAGGTTTTTACTGCATAATGGATGTGAGCGAGTGGTCAGATATGGAGCTGGTGGGACAAAGGAAAAGACCATGTACATTAACATGAACAGGCAGAACTGCATAATGCATTTACAGCGTTCCTAAGAACTGCGTGACCAGAGTTATGGTGTTTTAAATTAAAACCAGTTTATTGCTAGATTGAGAAGTATAACCATTTAACTGGGTTAGAAAATATTGCAGGCAAAAAAAAAAAGAGAAAAAAAAAAACACAAACATTTTTAGCTGGAATCGATTTTGAACCCGATTGATGTAGTTGAGGTTGAGTCGAAAGCAAATCAGCTGCTTTTCAGCGTTTCTTGGTTTCCAGGAAGAATCGTGTTGGAAATATTGTGAAACTTTGCAAAAACGTGGTCAATTTATCTTGAAAATGATTGTAATTGTTTGTTTTGTTCGTTTCGGTTTGTTTTCATTGTACAGGAAACATGTTGAAAATGTTGTTCGTGGTAATTGCACACATGCCACAGGTTCAGTAGATTTAGTTGAAAAAACACTGGAGTATTTCTTTGAACAGACTGTTGTCATGTTGTTTTCACGTGTCACTATGCATACTAATATCTCCTGTATGAAATTTTCCATAGCTAAGGTTTCCATCATTAGTTTTTAATACGTTTCTCTTTCTCACTCTTCACCCCATCAGGCTACCAGATGGTGCGATGATGGGATTTACCTTCTAGCGTCTCAGCCTGTTGACAAGTGTCAATCGCAGGATGGTGCAGAGGCAGCACTGCAGGAGATCGAGCGTTTCCTGGATACCGCCAATCAGCACAAGCTGACAGACTTACCTGGCATCTGGAGGGAGTACGAATCTGTGCTGACGGCAGATTTTCGAGTAAGCAGCTCAAACCAGCTGTTCCTTAACCGATGTTTATGACCTCAGAATCAGTTTATCGCCATGTTTCTATTCATCTATCCATGTATACTGATATCAGAAGATTTAAAAACCCTTGTGTATTTATTTTATTTATTCAAAAACATACATATATTGGATATAATATAATTATAACTGCAATATGCTGTTAAGTATAATGAAATACTGTTTGCCGTGATGGTTCATGTTACAGGATCAGGTGGAGCGAGCCTTCCAGAAGCAGCTGTCTATGGAGGACATGTTTGAGAAGAGAAGAGTTAGCCTGAAGAAGTTAGCCGCTAAGCAGACACGGCCTGTTCAACCGGTTGCCCCTCGGCCGGAAGCCATCATCATATCGCCCATGTCCTCTCCGGGTGCGTCACTATCATCATCATCTCCGGTTTACACAACCGTATTCTAATCTCGATACGATTTCATTTTTGTTTGGTTCAGTGCTTCTCCTGGAAATAATACCTGCTACGTTTTGGGAATGAATCAATGAATTTCTAATACTTACTACCTTTTTTGCTCAATACATTTCAAAACATTGTATTCATGATTATTTCTCATACATCAGTGCATTGCCAATCTAATCAGATTTATAAAGCATGAGGTGACATTTTTATCAGGCGGCACAGATCATTATTAGCGATTGACTACTTCATATTATTACAGTTCTCACACTAGCTAATCTTTGACTTTCCCAGATATTTGTTTGATGTAAGCAGCACTAATTTATCCTTAGTAACTACAGTGTATGATTTTTGGACATTTCTTGTACTTTAGTTTTTTAATTATAATTAGATTTTTTAGTGTATACATGTCATACATACATACATATACTATACATACAGACGGTATGTAATGAAGCGGGTAGTTTCTCTGCTGCCATCTAGTGCTGTGATGTGAAATTGCAAAGGGGATTGTTGACGTTCTAGTTAGGTTTATTGTGACGTCACATCTAAACTCAATGTAATAATTTAATAACATGTTTAAGGGTTTCAGGTATTACACACTAAGATATAAGTGATTTATAAATTATACACCAGAAAGCAATTTGAAGTATTGCATATTTTAGAATTTGTGGATGTTATTTGTATTTTAATCATATTTTCCGTGTAATCAACAGTGATTTTTGTTATTTCTGATGCTTTACTGATCGCAATAACATCATGATTTCATTCACATGAAGAGCATCTGAGAGACTGAATATTGAATTCTCTATTTCTTTGCTTTTCCCTTCTGCAGCACATAAAGAGAGGACTTTGTCTTCTGAAATTATCAACAACAAAAAAGTAAGAATATCACTTGTCATCGATAATTCAAATTTTTGATGTATTTATTTGACTAACTGTGTATGTGTGTTTCCAGGGTGATACACTCCTGCAGAATGGCAGATGTCTTTCAGAAGAGGAGGAGAACCTGGCTGTACTTAGGCGGTCAGTAAAGCACGGCAGTCCTCAAGTCAAAGTTTAAAACTAATTACCTCCTACTGAGCGGAAGTGTCATTAGTCCTATTAAAGTTATGAAATTTTAGCTGTGATTAACTACAGTTAGGGTCAGAATTATTGCCAATCTTTGGGAGGGGAAACAACAGTCAAAACACAATCACAGAGTAGTCCTGTAGCCACTCGTTTGTTATCTTGGCTGTGTTTAGGGTTGTTTTCCTGTTAGAAGATGAACCGTCACCCCAGTCTGAAATCCAGAGAGCAGGTTTTTCTCAAGAATTTCTCTGTACATTGCTGCATTCATCTTTCCCTCAATCCTGACTGGTCTCCCAGTTCCTGCTGCTGAAAACCATCCTCACAGCATGATTCTGCCACCACCATGCTTCACTGTAGGGATGGTATTGGCCAGGTGATAAGTAGTGCCTCGTTTCCTCCAGACATGATGCTTGACATTTAGGCCCAAAGGGGTTATTCTTTGTTTTTCATGGCCTGAGAGTCCTTCAGGTACCATTTGGCAAACTCCAGGCAGGCTGTCATGTACCTTTTACTGAGGAGTGGCATCCGTCCTTCCACTCTAACATACAGGCTTGATTAGTGTAGTGCTGCAGAGATGGTTGTTCTTCAGAAAGGTTCTCCTCTCTCCACAGAGAAACTTTGGAGCTCTTTCAGAGTGACCATCAGGTTCTTGGTCACCTGCCTGACTAAGGCCCTTCTCCCCAATCTAGGAAGAGTGCTTGTGGTTCCAAACTGCTTCCAATTATGGATGATGGAGGCTACTGTGCTCATTGGGACCTTCAATGCTGCAGAAATATTTCTGTACTCTTCCCCAGATCTGTGCCTTGATACAATTCTGACACGGAGGTCTACAGACGCGTCACGTCATGGCTTGGTTTGTGCTCTGACATGCACTGTTAACTGTGGGACCTCATATAGAGAGGTGTGTTCCTTTCCAAATCACGTCCAACTGAATTTACCATAGGTAATCAAGTTGTACAAACATCTCAAGAATGATCAATTGAAACAGGATACACCTGAGCTCAATTTTGAGTGTCATGGCAAAGGCTGTGAAGATTTACAGTATGTACATGTTTTTCACGTTGTCATTATGGGGTGGTGTTTGTATAATTTAAAGGAAAATAATGAATTTAATCCATTTTGGAACATAACAAAATGTAGAGAAAGTGAACAGCTGTAAAAACTGTTATTAGGCAGCAAGTGAACATTTTGTCCATAAAGGTGTTAGAAAAAAATGGGCAAGCGTAAGGATTTAAGTTTCACATGGGCCAAATTGTGATGGTTATACGACTGTGTCAGAGCATCTACAAAACTGCAGCTCTTGTTGGATGTTCCTGGTCTGCAGTGGTCAGTATCTATTAAAAGTGGTCCAAGGAAGGAACAGTGGTGAACCGGCGACAGGGTCGTGGGCGGCCGAGGCTCATTGATGCACGTGGGAAGCGAAGGCTGGTCCGATCCAACAGACAAGCTCCTGTAGCTCAAACTGCTAAAGAAGTTCATGCTGTTTATGATCTACAGGTCAGAACTGTTTTGGCAGCAAAAGGGGACCAACACAATATTAGGCAGGTGTTTATAATGTTATGCCTGATCAGTGCATTTACATGATTATATTGGTGCAAGTGAACCATATGTTCTGCATGGAGACTAAATAATTGTATGTTAATCTTCAATGCAGACCCAGATGATCAATCAGATGGTAATCATAATCGTCCTGAATAAATTTGATTCAATAAAGATGCATCAGATCTGACAAAAACCTAGTTGTAAACATATAACGAAAGCCTAACAGTTGTGATATTGTTTGTGTTGTGTGTCTCTATAGGCATGTAATGAATGAGTTGTTGGAGACAGAAAGGGCTTATGTAGAGGAGTTGCTGTGTGTCCTGCAGGTAAATGCAACTCTTATTGATTCATTTTGGATTCTGTAAATCATTCTATGAATTTATGTCATAATGATGTGACTCACATAATCTAAAAGCACAACTTATAAGCAATTCTTTTATGTTAACTCTAGAATTAAGCTTCATTAGTGGAACTTAGGAGAAAATAACAAAACCTTGTTGTAATCTTTGTATTTTTGACTTGCCGTGTGTGTGTGTGTGTGTGTTTCAGGGTTATGCTGATGAGATGGAAAGCCCCAGCATGGCACACCTCATCCCAGTCACCCTCCACAACAAGAAGGACATTCTGTTTGGCAACATGGCTGAGATCTACCACTTCCACAACAAGTGAGGGTTATGGCTGTTTGTTTTTCTTTTTATTAACATACAGCATTTGGTTTGATTCGTCCGTTCTTATTTGCATGGATTGTTTGTTCCAGAACTTTTCTCCGAGAGCTGGAGGCGTACACAGACTGCCCCGAGCTTGTGGGCCGGTGCTTTTTAGAAAGGGTAGGATTATTCCAGTAATGAATAACTATGGAGTGTATCAATCACAGTATACATACACGCTATGAATGAAACTATTTTAATAATTTAATAATTGAATGAAACAATAATGATTAAATGAAATTCTTATTTCCTAATTACTAAGATTAATTTCTGAAATGTTTTTTTTTATTTCCTCTATCTTTGTTTCAGATGACAGACCTACAGATTTATGAGAAGTACTGTCAAAATAAGCCACGCTCCGAGTCGCTATGGCGACAATGCTCAGACTGCGCTTTCTTCCAGGTAATCCTTATAATTTTATTGCCTGTCTGAGATTAAGCACATAAAAACATATGCTTGTTCATACCTGTGTGGCCAGTTGACAGAAGGAAATCCACAGATTTTTACATTTATCTGGAATTGATCACTAGACATACTAATATTACGTTACACCCCATCAATGTGTATGGACTGAAATGCCTGGAAGACTGTTTTATTAATGCTCTGTAATTTCTCATTGTTCAATAGATTTCGTATTTATTGATTTTTGATCCTGTGACAAAAATGTGTTTAAAAAGTTGTGTACGAGGCTAATAGTGAGGAATTTTGAACTGGTTTTATATTTGCTGGATCAATTTATAGTAGATGTTAAAGTTTGAAAATAAAATAAAATAAATAAATAAATAAATAAATATATATATATATATATATATATATATATATATATATATATATATATATATATATATATAATTAATAATTATAAATTAATAATTATAAATAGAAGTATAATGTTAATACAGTACTGTATTTTTCGTTTTTCGTTTATCGCGGGCGGTTTTAGAACGTAACCACCGTGATAAACGGGGGATTACTGTATATATCAATCAAAACTACATACACAAAGTTATAGGTATCATGTCATGTTAACTTGTAATTGACTCAGCTGATCAAGAATCATTAAACCTTTTTACGTTTAAATCGGGTGTGTTGGAGAAGAATATGTATAAGATAGTGTGCAGGGCTTTTACAGGAAAAATTGGGTGTGTCTCTGCAAGGAAATATGTGCAGAATTTATGATTGTATTACAGCAGTAGTTAAGAAAACTGTGTGGCAAGCAGGGGTGTGGGTTTTCTAGGTATATTGCAATTTCTAGGAATAGTGTAATAATCTGTGTCTGTGTGTGTGGTAGGAGTGCCAGAAGAAACTTGAGCACAAGCTGGGTTTGGACTCGTACCTGCTAAAACCTGTACAGCGCATAACCAAATACCAGCTCCTCCTCAAGGTACAATCCTACAGCAGATTCCTGACAGCGCACACACACATCACAGAGCAGATGTGTAAATATTTGCAGAATCGTCTTGGTGATGATGTTTGATGTTTGTTCAGTTCTTGTCATACATTTAGTGAACATCTGGATATGTCAATTGTTTAATGAACTGTTGTTTTAAAAAGATATATATAATATAGCAGCTTCAGGTCTGTAGTCTTTTAATTTCTATTATTCTAAAATGTATTAAATTGGTTGCAGTTTCAAGAAAGCAATGCCTACACTGTGTCTGCAAATTAGTCATTTGTCTTACCTGTAGGAGTTATTAAAGTATAGTAAAGGTTGCGATGGCTCAGAAGACCTGCAGGAGGCGCTCTCGTCTATCCTTGGCATCCTCAAAGCTGTCAACGACTCCATGCACCTCATCGCTATTACAGGATACGAGGTACAGGAAAGTGAATAATTTCCACTCATACAAATGAAGATCAGGTTTATCAGTGTTATATTTTGCACTGAAACGTATCTCTAGGTAAAGAGATCAATCAGGAATTCTGTCTAAATTCTATTCTAGCATGACTGTGTATAGGGTGGGCAAAGATACATCAAAATAAATGATAAAATACCAAATACCTTAACTTTAAGTGTATCAAAATAAACTACAAAATACAGCAGGCACACCATGTATCAAAATAAACTACTGTATTTTTGTATATATACTAAATGCTAAAAAAATACTTTTACAAGGGACAATTCAATTTATTCGCAAACCTTCTATCAATTGGCCTATTTTATCTGTTCCTTCACTATTACACTGACTCAGTTGATTAAGTAAACAATGTTTGATAGCAACAGCTTTTCTGTCACGCAATAAATCTGACATATGCAACCAGTTCACATACACAATCAATAATATGCAATCAACTATTCGCATAAATCTTCCTGTGATCTTCCAGATGAAGGTTAGTTTTAAAGTAACCAACAGTTTAATGTTGAACAGTTTGTGAATGACTCATAATTGTATTCTTATTAATTTACTTGGTGTTTGGTAATGAAGGGCAACTTTACATCAGGAACACTCACTCAATAACAAGTCATTCATAAGAAGACGACTGACGCACCTGTATTCATAGCAACTAGTTTCTAACTAATTAATCATTTGATTGTTAATCATAAATATAATTATTTTTGTCAGGCAGTCTTTTATACAATTGTTATGCAAAATCATGATCCTACTAAACAGCTACTTCGATTAGGGTACAAAATTCGGCAATCAAATATTTATTTATAAATCATTGGACACGTATTTGAAAGCTGGCATTCTGCACGTTTCTTACCTTCACCACCTTCTTCCATATGGATCAGTTTTCTCTTCGGATCTCAACAAGTCTGGGTAAACTGCTGAGTAGGCAACAATCAGAGGCCGTATTTTTATGACACCATGTCGACTTCTTGCAAAGTATTTTACAGTATTTAAAAACTACAACAGTACAAAACACTAAAGTATTTTGATACAAACTATAAAGCCTTTTTCATAAACTCTATCAAATACAAATGTCAAAATCCTATTTTTTATTTAAAGTACGTATTTGAAATACATTTATCATAAATACTGTCCATCCCAGACTGTGTAGAGTGATTCGGATTATGAGTATGATTATTGGTGCAAAAAAGGCTCAAATACTTTTCACCCCAATACATACATTATTAGACAGTGAGAACATCATCATAAACATTTTTTCTTTAACAAGTCCTATCCTGCTAGATAACCTGTAGCATCCAACATAATGTATTTGTTGTGCTATATCTAGAAAGACATGACTGCTGTTAAATAAATCGCTGTGAATATAAGAAATCTTGCTGACTCGTTGTTACCAGGGAAATTTGAATGAACTGGGCAGGCTGCTGATGCAGGGCTCCTTCAGCGTGTGGACCGAGCACAAGAAAGGTCACGCCAAGGTCAAGGACCTGGCACGGTTCAAGCCAATGCAGCGCCACTTGTTCCTGCACGAGAAAGCTGTTCTGTTCTGTAAGAGGCGCGAGGAGAACGGCGAGGGCTACGAGAAAGCGCCTTCTTACAGTTTCAAACACTACCTCAATGTAAGACTCCTTCTGGAGAACAAACACACTTCAAAATAAAATCAGCCTTCCACATTTTTTATATTACTTAAAAAAATATTCTGAGTAAAAACATTTTTTTATTTTATTATTAGCAAAAGTAGTGTGGATATTTTATTATTTATGAATAAGTCGATCAAGATGACATTTGATTATTACTCACTCTAAGAGGCCTCCAACCTTTTGTACACCTCAAACCAGTTTCAACAACATTCTCTTAATCGCATGTCATTAAATTACTTATTTTACATTCAATTTACATGAAAACGTCAAATGGTGTCTTCATGAAAATTAATTTGTTTCTAAATGTACTTTGACTCGTTACCAACCATTCTATGGCTCGGTACTGGTACTGGTGTTTGGGGACCTCTGCTCTTAAGTATATATGTCCACTCTTTCTTTCAGTATATGGTCCTGTGATTAGCTCATCACTGTCATTCTTTTTTAATTTCTGTTCCTCTGTTCACCAGATGAGTGTTGTGGGCATCACTGAGAATGTTAAAGGAGACAACAAGAAATTTGAGATCTGGTGCAACTCAAGAGAAGAGGTCTACATCGTCCAGGTCATAAAAACATTCATTTTATTAACATATTTTGGATTTTAATTCATGCTAAAATATAATGTTGCATTTGTTTTTGTTTTATACAGGCGCCAACGCCAGAGATTAAAATGGCATGGGTGAACGAGATCCGGAAAGTTCTGACCAGTCAACTGAAAGCCTGCAGGGGTGAGAGAGAGAAATTTCATGTCTGGTTTAAATATAGTGATTTAAAACTTATCCATAAGCTCATGCAGATGTGTACTGATGTCCTCACTTGCTGGTTAAATAATAATATAATAATAAATAGATAATAATATAGATAATAAAGTGTAAAATGTTAAAGGACTGACCTATGCAGAGGCCATGTGACATATTGGTTATGTTAATAAGAAATTAGGATGAAAACTGTTTATCAACAAGCGTTTTTAATTATGAAACTATACTATTACTATAAATTATTATATATTATAATTATCAATTATTACTATTATAAACCTCTTTTTCTGGTTCATGTGACATTTTCTTGAGTGTTGTTTTGCAAAGTGACAGTCTCACTGTGTCCATTAGAATTATGCTGATGTGAATTATTTTTGATTGTACATTCATGTTGTCATGCTCTTAACTTAGTTAATAACTGGAAGTGTTTATTTTCATATAATTTTTAATATAAATTGTCACAGTACGTGTATTAAAGAGCCATGTTTGTGTCTTTTACGACCTGCAGAGGCGATTCAGCAGAAGACGTCCGATCAGCTTTCTCCTCTTCCCACCTCCAACATCAGCCTGAGCCCATTTAAAACCAGTCAGAAGAGTCAGAAGAAAGGAGAGGAGAAGAGAACTGAGTCTGGGTTCCCTGAGCTCAGCTTAGTGCCTGCAATGAGAAACTCTGATAAGGTCAAAGGTGAGTCAGTCAAGACTTTTTCTTAAATCCAGGAGCAGCTTTAATGAGAAACGATCTTAATCCAGAAACGCTGATGTTATTGGTGTGAAAGGCGTTTACTTTTTAAACATTAACTTAACTAATTCTTGTCAATCATAAAATTATCGTATAAAAATTGAGACGTCCATACGTTGCAGGATGAGGGTGATCATCAATAATGCTTCTTTCCTGTTTTTCTGAATTTCCTTAATTTTGCTCTGGTCTTTTCTTTTCTCCATCCTTCCTATCTTTTATTGCATTTCCCTAACGTCTTTCTTTCTTCTTTGCTGCATCGTGTCTTCGTGCTCCGTAGATGAAACAGTAACCAGTCCCACCACTGACAGGGCCACGGTGGCCAAAAAGCGTTTTACACTGCAGGGCTTCAGCAACCTCAAGAGTCAGAAAGGTATAACAGGATTCCCAGTTCTTTCTGGTAATCAACAAGCAAATCTTAGCCAAGGATTTCCATCGACATTATGTACTAATAGAGTAATGCAGAGTTACTGATAGCTGTAATGAAATCTTTTTCGATTTTGGGTGCAGAGTTGCTAACAGCTGGTGCTAAAAGCCATACATTACCTATAGTTACACTCTGCCCACCAGGTACAATGCAGTTATCAACACTAGATGTTTGGATTAATTCATATACAGTGTAGGGAACTAAGTATTTTGTTTTGTTATTTGATATACATGATTTCCAGTGCAAATATCTTTTTGCCTGCATTTATAAACCAATAAGAATGCATTTATAAGCATGATATAATTAAAAAAATACATAATTTGGAAAGTGAAAGGGAAAAAATATTTAAATACTTATTCTCAAAAGCAATCATTGAACGACACTCGAATGAAAAAAGCTAGAACGGCATATAAAAATACATAGACCGTAACCACTCCTTTTCAGGACAGTTGGTTTGATAACATGCAGGTGAAAATTCAAGGAATAACTAAATTCTCAGACAACTGATAAGGAAGCTAAGACAGAAGAAAGCAAGCAGTAGAAAAGAGTTGCAGGACAACCTGAAAGCAGCAGGACAAAGAGGGTTACAAAGACCAATGAGCAGTGAGCTTTATTGCAATCACATCTAATTACACCTTACTCGAAAGCAATAACAGCTTTGCGATAAATGTATTTGTGTTTGTTTGTGGCGTCTGAATGCTTTTACCGTATTGATTACATTTTTAGGTAAATGTTCTTTGTGTCTAATCTTGTAAACAAATATTTATTAGTATACATTTATTATTATTCGTACAAAACAGTCCAAACGCATTGTGTGAATGTATGCTCTATGCACTAAGCACAATATGTCAAATAACAAAAACTTGAGAAAGAATACTTATTTTCCCTCATGGTAGATGTAGATTAGGGCTCTTGTTTATCCAACCTAGCATACTTTTTGAGCTCATGAATGTTTTGTGTAGTTTTGATCACTGTGATATTAGAAAGCCCGATCACATATGACCTGTAGCGCCATGTGTAAAAGTAGAATCAATCAATCTTAATGAATACAGGCCTAGAGCTAATGTTTGTTTTCCTCTACAATGTTATAGTCTCTCTGCTATCATACATAAGTAACAAGAAGCTTCCTGCTTACTAGTGCCAAGTTCTTAATAATTGAAAAAGTGGCCTGTATTGCTTAAGTTCTCATTTATGACTCTTTTCTGCTTTTTCCTGTCCTTCCTGGGCTGTTTTCTCTTTTCCTACTTTTTTCTGTTGCTCTCTTTTACTCTTTTGCTGCCAGGATATCCCCCTAGTCCTGACCACAAAACTAAGCGGCATGAGATTAAGAGTGATCCCACGCCATTTGGCTTCAAAGGTACACTGGTACTTTGCTAATCCATTACGTCCCTCAGAATCCAACGCCATGTTCAGAACCATCAGAAGGTTAATTTCCCCAAATGAAGTTCATGTACTTTATATTTTATCATGTTTAATTTTTTGGTCATTTTTATTTTTTTTTTTTCTTTAAAAAAAAGAGAAAAAAAAAGCATTTAATATTTTCTTATTGTCTTCTTCCATCATTCCAACATGGTCTGATTTTGGTGTGATGTTTTATTTTCTATTTGTTGATCTTTACGATATCATAATACATATCACTTTCAGGACTTTTAAGAAGAGTACTTGATCGGTACTCAATGTTGAAACTGCTCTACATTTTGCACATCTTTACTCTGTTCAGGGAACAAAGATCAAAATAAAATCATTTCATTATAAGTCAGTAATTTTACCAAAGACTTCGGTTTCTATCAGTCAGATGTGGCTTTAAACACAAAGGCTCTGATTGGTTGCCTCTCCCTCAGGCGCAGGTCCTCCCATCTCCCTCAGCCGGGCCAGATGGCTGAGCACTTCTAGCCTCGTACAGGCTAAGCGCAGAGGTAAAACCAGCTGCCTGGTGTGGGGTGAACTTTGGCCTTTCACTACTGCCTTACTTCCTCTAAACTTGACAATCATCGCAATCACACAAAAAGGCACAAAACTGTGGTTCACCAGGTTATTGGCATATTTCACCACTTTACACTTATCATGCTCATGAAGCATCAAATTATCCTTCAAATGATTAAATGCACTAAATTTTAATGCTTTAGGTTTAGAAAATCTTCCTAGTTGTGTTTTTACTGAATAATAAAGGAATGCCTGCCTGATTGTGGCTTGAGGAAAGCATTAGTGTATCTCACATTCTGGGGTATGAATCTATGACATTGTATGAGTAGCAAAACATTGTGTTTTACATGCACATTTCTATCTAAGAATGATCTCAGTCTTATTCAAATCCATACGTAAATCGAATTCAAAAACATTAACACGTGCACTATATGGACAACAGTTCATGTTCGAGTTTTTCTGTAGTGCTTTTCAAAGTGGACATTGTCTCAAAACAGCTTTACAGAGGTAAGAATTATAGAACCAAGTATTTGGACATCTGACTTTTCCAGCCGTATGTGGTTCTTCCCCAAACTGTTACCACAAAGTTGGAGGTAAACAATTGTCAAGAATGTCTCTGGATGCGGTAGCGTAATATTTTTCTTCACTTGAAGTAGGAGATCCAAAACTGTTCCAGCATGACAATGCTCCTCCATGAAGATATGTGCATAAAGCCTGCACCATGAAGATATGATTTACATGGGTTAGAGTGGAAGAGTGGCCTGCTATAGAGCTCTGACCTCACACTGACTGCACCCCAGGACTCTTTACCTCACCAACATCAGTACCCGACTTTACTAACACCCTTGTGGCTGAATGAGCACAAACCTCCACAAGCACACTGCAAACTCTTAATCTTCTCAGAAGAGTGAAGGTTATTATAACAGAGAATGGGGACTCAGTGTGAAAAGGGATGCTCAAAAGAACGTATTAATCTTTTGGTCTACAAACTTCTGTATTGTGTCCATATAGTGTAGCTTTCAACCTAATAATCAGACTTTTCAGGGCATGTGTTCTGTAAATCCGATCCCTAACAGGATAGAAATAACTAACTTATCTCTTGCTTTGGAGCATATATTAGTCTTTACTGTGCTTTACTCATGTTCTTGATCTTGAAATTACAACAGTTTATTTTGAGTGAAATCTGATCACTAACTTGTAAACTCTGAGTTTTCATCTAATTGGATTATTTAAGTGCATGTAAAAACATTAAACTGTTTTGTAAGTCTGTTTTTTTCTGGCAGACATCAGATTATTAGTACCTCTACTTATTTACCTTTATATATTTAAATTATCATACATATTTAAATGTTAATGAGAAAACGGTGGACTGTTGATTGGTCAAAATCTAGTTTTAAAGAGCAACTAATCATGCTAATTTAAGTAACACTGAATATACAGTCAGAAAATTATAAGGGAAGTGTATTATATATATGACATCTTGAGCTGTAGTGTATTTCAATAAAAGGAAGAATGTGGTTCTGTTTTGTGTGATCCAGATATCTTTTTTAGTGATCACCCAGTCTTTACAGAATGTATTTAAGGATTATGTGATATGTAGTTTTTATTCGACTGCTCATATTGTTAGCTTAATATTTTGCAGTTATACATACAGTATGAGGGCATAAAGTGTATCTGAGTGTGTTTCACTTGTTCCTCTGATCAGCTGAGTTCTAGTGATGGGAATTGAAAAACTGTTGATTTATTTATTTATTTTTTTCCCCTCTGGTTTCCTTCACCATTATCTTTCCATCTCATTGTGTAGTTAATTCAGAGTAAATAAATTGCCTGCTGACCTGATTTTCATTTATTGTACTTCACTCCACTTCTTAAAGGGTTCAGTAAAGCCTCTTTGTCTATGGACGCCTCAGAGGAGAATGACGGATACTCCAGTGCAGAGGACCCCTTAAACTCTGACCCTGAGGATGAGGGGAGGAAACTGGTAGGTCTCCCTGGCATGTTTGTTTTATTTTTAAATTATATCTTATCCGTGGGTGAAATAATATGGAGGAAGTGATGTATGTTTCAATGCAGCTCATCTGAAAATTGAGTTGAAATATAGCTCAAAAGTGAATCACCAATTTGAAATCATATCTCACATAAAGGTCTTAATTGACTTTAAAGGGATAGTTTGTCATTTTTCGTAGTGTTTCTAGACCTAAAAAATAAATGACAATTTGAAAGAAACCTTGCAAAAACTGAATATTCACAAGATTCAATATTGACATGCAGTAGATTTTCTTAGTTTTAGGCTTTTCTTTAAATATTTTTCTGGCCCACAAATGAACCAGAAGCTCTGAAACGTTGCCACTTTTCCTTAAAAATTAAACTTGCAAAGATTATGTAATGTAACTGCATTAAAGATTTACAAACTGCATTTTTAAAAAGACTTTCAATAAGATCTAAGAAAACTAGCTGTTGTGATGCCACTCTTATAATTAAAAATTATCTTTATAATCATGACTGTGTGCGATTTTAACAATATATTATTAATATTATGTAGTTAGGTCACAAAACACTGAATTATTGTTGGTTTCATTAAATCTTTTCATAGGTTTTTGTTTACAAATGAATGAAACTGAATAGAAGCTTGATCATTTTTTCTTTTTTCTACAAGAATTGTAGATTCTCCCTTTTCCTCCTTGTTGGTGTTCAAACGTGGAGTTTTTCTAAACTCCATCAGTTTATATTATACGCGTGTATCTTACATTTATCTTAGAGTATCGTGACTTAGAGTACTGCATATAAAACACATAAGTGTGTGTGTGTGTGTGTGTGTGTGTGTGTGTGTGTGTGTGTGTGTGTGTGTGTGTCTATAGTCTCCAGGCAAGTACATTGTTGTAGCTGACTATGATAAAGGAACTCAGGACCTCACAGTGAAGTGTGGAGACATGGTGCAGTTGGTCCGAGAGGGCAGTGACGGCCAATGGTAAGCCGCTTAACATCAAATTGACCAAATATGCAAATGTAGGTAAAAAGAAAAAAGCCAATACAATACTGATGAGGGCACACATTTTTTGCTAAATGTTAAATATATGAAATGTGAAATACTGTATGAAATAAACATGAATGTGATGCACAGTATCTCACAAAAGTGACTACACCCCTCGCATTTCAGGAACCCTTTTAGTATATCTTCTATAGGGACAATACTATAGAAATTTAACTTGGATATATTTTAGCAGTACATATTTACTGTCCTCTGAAAATAATTAACCATACAGCCATTATTGTCAAAATAGCTGGGGAAAAAAAGTTAGTACATCCTAAGTGATAACACGTGTAACCATGTGAAGCCACATGTCCTATTTATCATGTTAATGTTTTTGCTTGACAGGACAATACAGATTTGTGTATCTTGTATTAGAGCAGTTAAAATTTGCCACTTTGAGTACAATTCTATCATACTGATAACTGGATGTTCAACATGGCACCTCATGGCGAAGAACTCTGAGGATTTTAGAATAGTTGCTCGCCACAAAGATGGCCTTGGTTATAAGAAGATCGGTAACACCCTGAAACTGAGTTACAGTACAGTGGTCAGGGTCATACAGAGGTTTTCAGAGATGGGTTCCACTTGGAACTCACAAGGGTCCATCAAAGAAGTTGAGACCTTGTGCTGTGTGTGGTGCAGAAGCTGGATTTAAAAACAGACGCATGAGTGCTGCAGCATTGCTTTAAAGGTTGCAGAAGCAAAAGGTCTGCTTATAGGTGCTCAGACCATGCGCCACACACTGCAACAAATCGGTTTGCAGGCCTGCAAACAGTTTTCCGAAGACAACCTGTTCAACAGCATGAATTACTGGAACCATGTCCTGTGGTCTGATGAGACTAAGATAAACTTGTTTGACTCAGATGGTGTCCAGCATGTGTAATGCCCTGGTGAGGAGAACAAAGAAAATTGTCTTGCCTGCAGTCAAGCATGGTGGTGGTAGCATCATGGTTTGGGATTGCATGAGTGATGCTGGTACTGAGGAGCTGAGGTTCATTGAGGGAAACATGGATTCCAACATGTACTGTGACATTTTGAAGCAGAACATGATGTCCTCCCTTCAGAAACTGGGCCGAACAATCCAACATTTTCCAACATAATAACGACCCCAAACACACCACCAAGATGGCAATTGCCTTGCTGAGGAAGGTGAAGGTGATGGAGTGGTCAAATATGTCTCCAGACCTGAACCCTATTGAGCACCTATTTGGCATCCTCAAGCAGAAGGTGGAGGAGCGTCATGTGTCTAACATCCAGCAGCTCTGTGATGTCATTATGGAGGAGTGGAAGAGGATCACAGCAACATCCTGTGCAGCTCTGGTGAATTCCATGCCCAGGAGGATTAAGGCAGTGCTGGATAACAATAGTGCTCACACAGAATATTAACACTTTAGACACAGTTTTGACGTGTTCATTTAGGGTGAACTCACTTTTGTTGCTAGTTATTTAGACAATAATGGCTGTATGTTGAGTTATTTTTTAGAGGACAGTAAATCTGTACTGCTACACAAAGCTGCACATTGACTACTCTAAAATATATCTGTAACAAATCCCACTGGTGTAAGAAAGAGAGACATGCAAACATTCACCAGGCAAAGCTTTCTTTATTTACTTTCCTTCTCACCCCGGCTTTTTCCTTTCCGGTTTTAATGCCAGGGTTTACCCACACACTCGCCGATCGGCACACTTTCTCTCTTTAGCACCCGCCTGAGTTTCCTCGCAGACTGGCACGCCGTTCCCTGGCGTGCGTCCGAGTGCACTCTGCTTGGTGGCGCTCTCTCTCCGAGGCTGGTGTCTTTTATTCTCCACTTTAATTTCTATTGTATTATCGCTTGATAACATAATAAAATTGTTGCTGAGAATTGAGGGTGTACAGAGTTCAGTTTTGTGAGATACTATAGGTATATTCTTAAATAGGAAATGGCCAAAGAAAAACTTTGATGGTTTTAATAGCAGTAAAATGCAGTCCAATTGTCCAAATTCATTTTATAAATTAAAATGTTAGCACATACACTTTGCATTGAATGGAACTGAATTTAAAAAGGGAAATGATTTACAAAAGGAGTGAAGCTTTTTCAGAAATTGGTAATACACATGCTTCAATTCAAACATTATCAAATATTAAAAAATGTGAAATGTCAAACCTGCTGCATGACACCAATTTTTAATTAGCGTGATACAAAATACAAATTCATTGAATTCATTGAAACTAAAGAACTGGCCAAACTAAGATTTGATATTTGAAATATATTTGTCCTTTTTATTTTCTCCCATGGGTGTGCAAAATCTTTGCACTGAACTGATTCATCGCTGCTGGTCTTCAGTGTAGTGCTGAAAAGAATTACCATCTGTATCTCTTTACTATTAGAAGCTTAGAATTACATTGACTGGTAAAGGAGCTAATACTTCTGTGTGTGTTTGTGTGTTTTAAAGGTTTGTGCGTAACCTGAATAACAGTAAAGAGGGCTGGCTCGCTGCTGCTAACCTGCTCACTCTGATCGGGGAGTCAAAGTCCTCACAGTCTCTCACCAGCTCAGGTGAAAACACAGCATCTATATCAAATCCTAATTCTTATTTCGGATTTATGGATGGATGGATGGATGGATAGGTGGATGGCAGAAAAAATTGAATATATGTGGAATATCTGAAAGCTAACAGGATATAAGAAATATTTATACATAGAAATCAATTGCCTTGTTTATAAATGATAAAATAGAAATATCTAATATATATTTGATATGTGATAAAACTGTAACACTAACAAGGTGACTTTCATTGGATGTATTTTGTTTTAACAGCATAGTGTTTTTTTCTTTTTTTTCTTCCTTTTTTTCTTCCTTTTTTTCCTTTATGTAGACATACCTCTTTGTGCAATTTATTCTCCATTTACGCTGAACGTTCTCAAATGTATGCACAACAGGTTCCAAAAATTCAGCTTCTCACCAGACGCTCTTCCTGAATACAACAAGACAAAAATTTAGCTTTTCAGGTTACTGAGAAACCACAAAGCACAGTGTCGACAATTAAAAATGTTCTAACTTTTTTTTTTTTTTTTTTTTTTTTTTACACTGATGTTTTTAAAATGTTTAGTATGTAGTAGAGAATGAACATGGTGTCATCCAGATAATTCCTATATTTCTTGGAATGAGATTTCTTCCTCATACCATTTCAGGGTGATTTTTCTTGCCACTGTCACCACTGACTTACTCTTTGGGATAAACTATCAAACTGTATAAATGATCTCTGTAAAGCTGCCTTGGGACAATTTGTGCTATACAAATAAATTAAATTAAATGGAATAGAATTGAGAAACCATGGGTTTCTAAATGGATTTATGTCAATGAGCTGTAGAAAGATTGTGCATCAGAAAGCTCACTACTGAACAAAGCAAGATTCTCTTATTAATAATCAAAAGCTGTGATTCTTTATCAGGGCTTTTGTTATAGAAAGGTAATCCACATCTGATCACCTGGATTTAAGAATTTCACAGTTTACTGAGAAATCAGTCGTTCCTTTTTATTTAAGAGCGAATAGAAACTTAACCGGTCAAACACACAGGATGCCCCAATCAGGGCAGAGCGCGCTTTGTTATGAACTTGTTTCAATTGGCGCTTGGTGGTGTCTTTTTATCACCAACATGCAGTTCACTCGCCACAACACCGTGGCCTCATTTGTGCGATTTATTTATTTTTGTTGTGGAAAAGGCGTTTGAGCTCACGATCATTTTAATATCGATCAGTCTTTGACTCATTAATATCCTTTTATGAATAAATCGGTGTGCTGAGAGGAACATTAGAGTCTTTTGATATAAACTGCATTAATTAAGTAAAGATTCTTGTGACAAAAATGATAGGAACATTATAGCCGTAATAAATCGTAGTACTTCGGATACTAAAGTTCATTTGAAGGCAAAAACTTTTGTACTTTTACTCAAGTGAAAATATAAAGGAAGCACAAATACTGGAGTCATATTTTACCGAGTGCATCTCTACTTTTACTACATGGTTTGTGTGCTTCATCCAGCACTGATTCTAAACGCAGCCTGAAAGACCACTCAGGAATGAAGTGGGAGAAAAAACATTGAAGTATTGCTTTATCAAACAGTGATGTATTGGAAGTCAGTGTGACTGAGTGTTTTTGTTTGTGTTTTGTTTTTAAAGAAGGCAGCGGCTCGGGCAATCTGAGCACATCATCCAGCTGCAGCGAGACCTACACCAGCTTCTCTGACATCAAACCCTGAGGCCTGTGTCTCCATCCTGCCTCTATAGCACTGCCTAATGGCAACTTCTACACACTGCACTTTCTGCTGAGACACCTCCTAGACCTCCTTCTCCCTTTCCTTCTTTTCCTCCTTCTCCATGGACTGTATTTAACACCAGTCATAGCGATTTAACGTACAGCTTCACTCGCACCTGTTCCTTTCCTGAGTGTGTTACAAGGAGAGACAGAAGAAGCTGCACTCCTTCTGAAAAATAAGCTATTTATATATCTATTAGTGCAATAGTATTTCATTCAAAAAGCAGCACAGTTTCTCCACTAAGCTCAAAGCTGTGATCTTTAGTCTTGTACTGAGAGCATCAGAAACCGGGATATTTTCAGGAACAATATTTTGATTTCTACTTTGCCAACATTGCAGGACACGTGAACAGAGCGTTACGTGACTCGGATTCAGAATGTCGGAAGCGTGACCAGTTTCCTAACTGTGAAATTGTCCTGTTGAAATTTACTGTATGTATTAATCAGAAACAGCTGTATATTTTGAGATTATTTTCTGTATAATATTTGTAAATATTATCACGCATTATAACTTGAACTTTTCTTTTTTTTCATGAAATAGCAGTATGTATATTAAATGTTCATGTGTGGTCTCACCGTATCTGAAGCTTGTTGTCTGCACTATTTTACAATTTTACGGGCATTTTAATGAACTTTTTTTTTTTTTTTTCCCCCCCAAACAAAATTCATATTACGCAGGTTCTAAACAAAGCTTAAATAATAAACGAATTATTGTACCACAATTCATTTGAATATAAATCATGGTGCCCCAATTTTATTATAAATTTTTTTTTTTTAATCATACTCCTGTATGTCTGTATGTAAACACTGCACATGTTTTACACCTTAATTGAATGAAATGGCTGTATTTCAGCCTCATGTGGCACATTGCCCCTTGTATTTCTCTATTTTCATATTTGTAATAAAGATATGCGTCTGCTATGTATGTATACGTGTAAAGTGTAAATATGTATTTAAGAGTATGTATGAATTAAGAGAGATTATGCTTGAATAAAGTTTACTGATACGTTTCAACTCGAGTTCCAGTCTGTACAAGCAGTGTGACTATTTATTTATTTTATATATTAAAGAAAACTGATCTGTGTAGAGTTATTGTTCTTATGTTTATAGCTTAATTTCAAATAGATTAATTCATTATTTTCCTCAGAAATTTACAAACAATACCCAATAATGACAGTGAAGGAAAATTCTATGCAAATTTATTTAAAAAAAAAAAAATTATTAATTATATTTTTTTATTAAAATATAACTATTTACATCCTATGCCATGGCCTGGTTTATTCTCTGACATGCATTACGAGACCTCATATAAACAAACCTGTACCTTTCCAAATCACGTCCCATTGAATTTACCACAGGTGGACTCCAATTAGTTGTAGAAACTTCTCAAGGATGATCAGTGGAAACGATGCACCTGAGCTCAATTTTTAAGGGTGACATGGCAAAGGCTGTGAATATTTAAGTACATGTAAATTATTAATTTTTTTTCATATATTTTTAATTGTTGAGTATTTTCCTGTCTTGGTATCTTGAATTGTATCTTGAAATGTATTATTCCTTACTTATTTTGTTAGAATAATTATTTTTTTAAGTTGGTATATTTGCTTTTGTAAGTAAATGAGGGTTGGTTTTTTTTTTTTATTCCAGTATTACCAGTTAAATTCATGGGCCAGTCAATTATTAAATGAAGTCAGTTTATTCAATAAAGCACAATTAAAACAACAAACATTGACCTTGACATTGTGTACATAGAACAGGATTCAAAAAGACTATCAAATGCAACAGTATGTAATTAACAAGTACAAAAAATAATTATTATTACTATGGGCAAACATATGTACTTATTATAATGATAAAATATAACTAGAACAACTTTCATTATAGCTGATTATGTTCCCCTATGTAACATCATATACAACATATTGCAGATCCTTCTGCTTTTTTAAGAAAGACAAATAAAATACAATTGGGAAAAAAAAACAATAAGAGGGAGGAGACACCGTCCATGAAACCTCTTCATTAATGGGCTGAAAGCTCACAGGGTGAACTCCCTCTTCCTTTTGTCACTGCAGTATCTGGACAACAATAGACCTGCAGGCCTGTATATGATCAGGTGAGTCATCCAGCCTGAATACTTCATTCGTTCATTCATGCGCACAAACACTGGCTATGAATGTCACACTCAGATGTCCACCCTGATGAAGAACATCTGACTTGATATTTCGAGGCTCTTGAGTCACACGTATGACTCATTGGCGACGTCACAAAGTGCGTCCTGCTACTGCACTATAACACACTGTTAAAATACTGCGCCATCTACTGGCATCTTAGAGTTGTTATAATGCGTGTACTGCATGTTGCCAGATTGACGGTATACCCACAAAACTGGCTTACTTAGTTACTTAAATGTAACATTTTTCTTTATGAGTCCAGCGGCACCTCGTCTGTTAAAAAGCGCACGATTGTATTTGAGACAAAAATTATAATAAAACTAGGCGTCTGCGAAATGCCATAAACACACGTTTACACTTAGCTGGAAATTTACTTTTAATAAACAGTCAGACTCGAATTAGAGACTCTGGAGACTTTAGACAAGAAACTTTGTATAGTGTCATGATTCACACTATTTTATGCCTTAGTTAATTGTATATTGTTGCTTCAAAAATGACAATAGATGTTCGAAGTACTTATTATGCACTTAGAGGTATTTTAAACCAACATGGCAACTCCGAGCTGTGCCTTTTTACGCGACAGAAGTCTGTTACCGAGTCTGAACACATGAACATCCGGGTACTCTTCAGGCCACACCTATAGGAAGTGGTATCACCCTTCTCTGGAAATGGACGATACCTCCGATTAATTGAGTAGTGCCCCGATACTGATACTTTATTTTAAAAAATACTATTGTGTAATAGGAAATGGGGAGAATTTGCAAACAATTATATTTAATTTTATTTTTGTATATATATATATATATATATATATATATATATATATATATATATATATTTATATATAAATAATTATTATATTTAATTATTCAATTTAATTTATATTTAATTATATATATATATATATATATATATATATATATATATATATATATATATATATATATATATATATAATATAATTTTATAAATAAAAATTGATATGATATCGAAAGTATCGGTACTTCAGTATCGACCCGCCCAGCTCTCCTCATGACACGAGTCAGGGCTGATCTGAGGTCAGTGTTCCCGCGTTGCTTATCACGGCGTAATAGGTGCGAGAACCGACTCCAGAACGGAGTTTTGTGGCGGGAGTCGACTCATCCGGAGCTTGCGATGTTTAGACCGAGGTGAATGGCGCTGTAACTGAGTCGACTCGTTTCCGAGTGAAATCGCGAGCTGTCTTCTTAAAAACAAAGCAAAAAAAGATTCAGAACACTAAATTCCGCACGGCTTCAGATTCATTCGAATTCGAACGCACCTTCCGCTGACGTCGCCACAGCAACCACACAAATACACACTCACTCGCGCACACGCACTCAGTTGCGTGAAGACGGAAAGGCTTGTTCGCTAACAGCAGCGGGGAGACGAGAAAGCGACAGAACTACAGTGTGCAGAAGGCCGTGCCGCGGTAAGTGTCACTCCTGTATACGGCTCCTAGACGCCGAAATGCGTGAGAGGCGCTGCTTAGGGTCGCTGTCTGAACCGGACGTCGCCCTTGACATTGTTACAAACTTAATGCGAGTGAGTGCGTGTTTGAGAGAGAGAGTGTGTGTGAGAGAGAGAGAGAGAGAGAGTGTGTGTGTGTGTGTGTGTGTGTGTGTGTGTATGTATGCGCGCGCTAGCTGAAACGCCGTGTTTGTTTTGTACCTGCCATTTTAATATGCGGGTTCAGTGTCAAGGTTGTATTTATATTGTTTTGTGTATAGCTGCTTATCTGCTTATCTATTTCCAGGCTTTATTTAAGGCGGAGAGAGAGTGTGTGTGTGTGTGTGTGTGTGTGTGTGTGTGTGTGTGTGTGTGTATGTATGTATGTATGTATGTATGTATGTATATATATATATATATATATGTCTGTGCCTGTCCCGTCAATGGCTGCGTCCAAACCCGCATACTAGCGTACTCCATAGTGCGACAAAACTAGGACGCAGCCAGAGGTTGCGGTATACTACGTAGTGCGCAAGTGCGCGGGCCTGAACCCAGCCTGGATGTAGCTCCGTTTCACGTCTTGCTTTATTAACGCTCAGTTTATGATGCTAGCTAAACATCACGAGTAGCTATTTTATCGGTTTGATTCATATAAACAAGTTTGAGGAAACAAACGTGAATTTGTAGCTGGGGAAGAAAAAAAACAAAACAAAACAAAAAACCAGAACGTGAATGTTTATAAACACCCTCTGTTGTAAGCTAATGCTGGTATGCTAGCTAGCTACACGACTAGCTTCAGGATATCGTGATTTTTTTTTTTCTGGAGCAGGTTTTCTAGCACTTGGCTAGTTACCTGGAACTACAGCTAGTTAGCATCATAAGGTAAAGCACACTGAGGCCTTGTATACGCGGTTAGTCATTAAGGGAAACCAGGTTATCGGAAAAAGGTGGTTTGCTGAGTAATAGCTAAATTGCCTCTTTTCTTGAGTCACACACACACACACACACACACACACACACACACTGATCTCCTGTGATCAGGTTCAAGTACCTGCAGGTCTCCGTGTTGGTGAGGTGTGTGTTTGTGAGCATGTATTTGTACCTTTTACCTACATAGTTTCTTTGCATTTGGTTTGCTAGTGTTGTTTTCAAGGCTCTCGCAGCATTTGTTTGTCAAAGGTGAAACAGATGATCAGCTGGGGTGTGTGTGTGTGTGTGTGTGTGTGTGTGTGTGTGTGTGTGTGTGTGAAATGCATCCAGTGTTGACCTTAAAATCAGATTTTCTTTCTATAAGCCAGTACAGTGATAAGACCATCGCAGTTGTCTGACCCATGATCACATAGACCATGCTTATTGAGCACCGGAGAACCTTCTTTGGTTGTAGTGTGAAGGAATGACTGCTATAAATACTCCAAAATTTGATCAAAATTTGATCAAATTTGACCACTGGTTAAAATTTCATTGTGTAGAGGAAATGAACTGGAGAACTGTTTAGTTAAAACGTGGGTGTAATGAGGTCTTAGGGCAGCTGTTGGGCGGATGATAAATCATACAGCTGTACATCACGCATTCTGATTCACCATGACAATAAAAATGTAGAAATGAGGTGGAGATTTGGAAAAACAGGTGCTTGAAGTTGGGATTAGCTTGTAAATCCTGGTGCAATGCTGTGAGAAGTCGTTTTTGTAAATGTTGGATCTGTGCGTGATTTGGGGGGAAAATTTAGGCGCATCAAATTTTGGGTTCAACCTACAACTTGGTGACGACAATACGCATGACATTTCTAACAGCTGAGAGTTTTCAAATGAGCAGTTTCTGTTCATCACTCAGCACACAAATGCATGTCAAATTGTCTGACTCGGATTAAATACTATTGTTTTTTCTCCAGTCAGTGTACCTGAAGTAGAGCTTAGTAATGTTAGTGATGAAAATATTATGAATGGTTTCTTTAAAACCGATTGAATGCTGTCCTAGGAAATGTCAACACATCTATCATTATAACTCCTATGTAGGCATTTAGTTTGCTATGTAGGTTGCTATGCAGGTTAATTAACATTTTACATTTACGGCGTTTGGCAGAAACCCTTATTCAGCAAGGCTTACATTTGTCTCATTTATACACCTGAGAAGTTGATGGATAAAGGTCTTGCTCAAGGGATCAGTCGTAGCAGCTCGGTGGTGCTGGGATTGGAGCTCGCAGCCTGCCGATCAGAAGTCCAACACCCCTTAAACACTTGCACACGTGAGATGTATAAAACAACCACATATGAAGTTCAGATAGAGGAGGTGGATACGTGTGTGTGCACTGCATTACTGCAAAGAGCTAGAACACTTTACAGCGTGATTATTATTATCTGCTATTGATGTGTGACATTTGACACACATATTTGGAGTAATTATGTAGTTCTTGCTAAATGCATGCTAAGATCATGTATGTAGGAGATTCTCGTTTGTGACAAAATGTTGCTTTATGCATCTCATGTCAGAGATACAAACAAATTTAGTTTCAGACACTGAATGGTGGACTAACGTTCAGCTGTTGTGGTGGATAATGTTCTTTAATTTCATTAATGTCTATATAAAGTACTGTGCAAAAGTTTTAGGCAGTTGTGAAACATGCTGTAAAGTAAGAATGCTCTCAAATGTTAGTTTTACCAATTAACAAAATAGAAAGTAAAGTAAGAGAAGAAGAGAAATCCAGTTTCACGTCACAGGTTACACGCCATGGCAAGACCGAGCACAGCAACGCCACACAAGGATCAGGAAAGGTCTTTCCCTGTCAAAGATTTTAAAGCAGACTGAGTTTCAAGATGTGCTGTTCAAGCTATTTTGAAAAAGCACAAAGAAACGGGCAATGTTGAGGACCGTAGACGCGGTACGCCCTTTTGGACAGAAGTGGTCTTCATGGGAGAATTGCAGACAAAAAGCCGGGCTAAGAGACTAAACTATGCAGGAAGACATAAGGACTGGGGTGCAGAAGAAATGGCAGCAGGTTGCTCTGGATTGAGGAGTCAAAATCTGAAATATTTGGCTCGGTTGAGCTGGAGAGCTTTCCATTTTGTTAATTGATAAAATAAGCTATTAACACTTACTTTACAGCGTTTTTTTCCACACCGGCCGAAAACATTTACACGTTTTTAATAACATTACTGATGTATGCCATTGTCTTGATGATTCGATTCAATTATGTTTAATAAGCCTTTTGTGTAATGTGTGTAAACATTGGTTTTTATACCCAAAGCAAGGAAGTGAATGTCTTCTCCTCAAGAGGGTGTTAATTATTGTCTGCTTTGGCAGGGGGTCACATGATCAAAGTGACCAGCTCTTGGCAAGAACAGGATAATCTCAGAAAGGGGTATTTGAACAAGGCAGTGATCTCATGCACATTTATTCTCCTGGGGTTCTCACCTGACTAGATTACCACTCAGAAGCTAGATCTTGTCCGCTTTCAGGAACTGAGTTTTTTCCATTCAGACTATTCCATTTGGCCTTGCTGTTTTTAACCTGATGTCATATGACAAGATCATGCGCCACACCAGAATAATTTTGTACCCTTTGTTAAAATGTTCAGAAATGAACAACATGAGCAAGACAAACCAACACGTACACATTTTGGCCACCACAGCAGCTTCTATTCAGAGATGGTGAAGGCCAGCAGGTTTCCTTCAAGACATGTGAAGGACAGCTGCCGCTTTTTTTCAAACTGCTACTGCTAGCATAACTGTCCATCCTCTTCCACATCCATGAGCTCACCAATGCTGATGATTAGCTAGTGATTATTGGGAAGAGTGAGAGTATTCTCTTATTCCTATCCAGAGTAAGCAGGATCAATTAATATTTTCTTGGCTTATAGATTTCTGGGGCAATAGGATGAATGCTTTTCTTTTTTTTTGTACTTGTCTAAATCATTTTGGACATTTTCGATGCGATGGAAGTATAGACTGCAAGTTTCTGGACATTTGAAAATAGGACTTTAGACTTGGAGCTTTCAAGCTCCTTTATATTCTCAGGTTTGCACACACAGACTACACACTAGTAAGATTTTAATTTCTGTGTTCATTTGATACCATATTCTGTGAAAAGCTGTATATATGTTCAAGTATTAACGTTCTAGCAGAATGCAATCTGTTTGGGTTTTTTGTTTGTTTTGTTTTGTTCAGTTTTAAGGCTAAGCTTTCTCCTGGAGGCGCATGTCCTCAGGCTGTCGAACAAAATGTAAAGAAAGTACACGAGATTAGTGACAACTCATCCTTCTTCCTTCTCTTATTCAGGATTTAAAAAAGGAGAGAGACTGAGCAAGACAAAGCAAGAGATTCAGGAGAAGACGAACGAAGAAGACGTTGAGCTTCAACCATGCCACTGTTTGGTAAATCTCACAAGAGTCCCACAGACATTGTGAAGGCTCTAAAGGATAATCTGTCCATCCTGGTAAAACAGGACAAGAAGACTGAGAAGGTATTATCATACTTAAAAACAATAATCCCAAAGCGAAAGAATTTAACGTATCTATGTGGATGTTGTTACCGTGGTTGTTGTTGGTGAGAGCAGAAGTGAAGCCTCATTCCCGACTTCAGTGTTCTTTTCCATATGTCTTTTAATATCTGCATATCACTTTATTGAATCTTGAAACAGCATACCATCTTAGAGCGTAACTGTAACATTGTAAGGTCACGCTGCGGCATGCGCTCACCGCCAGGCTTTATTCCAACCTACTTTAGAACCTACGTCTGGTCTTGGCCCCTCGTACTTCTAACAGACTTGACACTGTCTAGACGGTCTACGTGAAGAAGCTGCCGTGTTGCTACGAAGCGCTTGATTCGGAAAGCAGCACTTCAGCGCCTACTCGCATATCCATCTGATAATGCTGTTCGAGTATGAGAAGCACGAAGTGTGACGTGTTATTGCTGTAGAAAAATGAAAACACTCCTTAGCCCTGGGATAAATAGTTCTGCTAAGGAATCCTTTTCGCTGAGGTTGAATGAGAAGGTGCTCAGCGACTTTCGACTAAACAGCGTGTGCATGTAGCACTTTGTTCTTTAAAGATATAATGGTTTAGCCGCCTCTAGAAAGGCTTGATTTATTTATCTCTTCATCTATTTATTTATTTAATTATTTATTTATTTTTACCTGATTTCTATAAATACACTTTTTTCCTACTATGTCATACAAAGAAAACTGGCATAAATTGAAAGAAGTGTTAATAAAATAAGAGACGATACAAGACTAGATAATACACTAAGCATCTCGGGTGGAAAGTTAAAGGAAATCAAGAACAGTTAAAGCACACAAATGCTAAGACTGTGCTGAAGACAGAAAGATTACAGTAAGGTGACGATGCCACTGCACTGCTTTATTTCATGTTCATTTGCAGCCGCTTGCTAAGCCAGGTTTTTTTTTTTTTCTTCCCTCCTACTTTCTAAAGTACAGGTCTGTGAAACTCTGTCTGATGTCATTGTAAACAAGTGTGACCTGTACTCTTGTCTCATCAAAGTTTGTGTTGACTGCAGCTGATTGATGAATGGATGACTACCTGGTCCTGTGTTCTTTCTATGACAGGAAAAGCAGTAATGCTGTTTTTCAGCATATATTTCATACATCTGTCATTCATACGTGTGTGTGTGTGTGTGTGTGTGTGTGTGTGTGTGTGTGTGTGTGTGTGTGTGTGTGTGTGTGTGTGTGTGTGTGTGTGTGTGTGTGTGTGTGTGTGTGTGTGTGTGTGTGTGTGTGTGTGTGTGTAGGCTTCAGATGAGGTGTCTAAATGTCTGGTGGCGATGAAGGAGATTCTATACGGCACCAATGACAAGGAGCCACACACGGAGACGGTGGCCCAGCTGGCCCAAGAGCTATACAACAGCGGCCTGCTCATCTCCCTGGTGGAGAACCTGCAGGTCATCGACTTTGAGGTAAATCAATGTACACCATTTTAACAGGTATAGATTAGTTGGTTGCTTGATTATAAATCTACGACTTTATTCATCTCAAATTCATGCTATGGCTTCTGTGATGAATTTAGGACCACTTAAAAAACGCCGTCTTTTCCTTCTGGTTAATTTGGGTTGGATGGGATTCAGTTTGGAAGAGCACGTGACAGGTTGACAGATCAGAATTACCCATCTGTTCAAATTTTACCCAAACACTGCACTGACTTCTTTCCTGCTCTCTCAGCCTCTTTGTTCATGAGTCTTTTATATAAGCTGCATCAGGTTAGAATGTTTACCATTTTATATGCACTTATTTAAAATACCACAGATCAGCTGAGTTCTCCAATCTGATTAGTCTGACGGATTAGTGCATTGTTTTTCTATAACAACACATTTTCATTGTAACTTATATAATTGGTTTATCTTAACACATGAATTCTAATGCCTTCTTGTTAATATAGAAAGTTAGTATAGACTTTTCTACAGATGACACTCTGGGTTATTTATTATTAAATTGGTAATAAATGGATTTAAGGAAAGGTGTTATTCAACAAGAAGGAATACGTTGTCAATAATGTGATTATTTTGTCAGGAGACATTTATTTATCACTTGTGGAAGTAGATTCAGGTTTTATTGCTTTGTATCAGTCTTGGCGCTTTGGTAATTTTTCCAGTGGCAGATAAATTTCTCAGGTGTTAAAAAGGTGCAGCATGTCGTTAAGAGTTGGAGAACTTTGTGCATTCCTACCTAGTAGTTCTACTTCCTTTGTCACTGACCAAAATACTCAAGACGTATTTAATCTAATTTCGGGTATCTTTACTGGCAAACTCTACAGGGTTATAAATAATCTGCTTATTGCAGTGTTGCATCCTGCTGACCATTCAGTCAATTATTGTTTTATATATTTTTCAGTCTTTAACAAGTGTTTATTAGAGAACCCAGTTTTTCATCATATTGTTTCAGTTAATGATGATCCTAAAATAAGGACAGTGACGTTTTTAAATAAAATGAGGAAAATCACCAGCTGAGATGTTCACATTAGTTCACTTGCAAATTGACTGAAGGAAAAAGGAACTGTTTCACATGCACCAGATCTGATGTGTGTTTTTTTCAGTTTTTTTTTTTGTTTTTTTGTTTATGTAGATGAGCAATTATCAGATTCTCATGGTGATAAATACAATCCTTTTTATAACAATGTGTGTGCAGGGAAAGAAGGATGTGTGTCAGATCTTCAACAACATTCTACGCAGGCAGATTGGCACCCGCAGTCCCACAGTGGAGTATTTCTGCTCCCATCAGGAAGTGCTCTTTATCTTGCTGAAAGGGTGAGCCGAGACACCTTTCGACTATCTTCTTTGACGCGCAAAAAAAAAACGGTCCAGCTTAATAACGTGTTGAAGATCTGTTTTATAAATTACTAATTAAACTCTCAGCACGTATAATGCTTTTCTCTTTGTTCTTAATTGCTATTTCATTGATTGTTGTGATTCCTCTGGCAGGTATGAGACTCCTCAGGTGGCGCTGAATTGCGGTATCATGCTGCGCGAGTGCATCCGGCACGAACCGCTCGCCAAAGTCATCCTTCACTCGGAGCATTTCAACGACTTTTTCGGCTATGTGGAAATGTCAACGTTCGACATTGCTTCTGATGCATTCGCCACCTTCAAGGCAATAACGCAGTTCTGCTACAACTGTTTGATCTTATCTGTGAATTTCTGAATTAATCAGATTTTCTTGCTTCTGTTTCTGCAGGACCTTCTTACAAGACACAAGGTTCTAGTGGCTGAATTTTTAGAACAGAACTACGATGCAGTAAGTGACATTGTGCTACAACCTTTAAGTTTTAAAGATGTTTATATACTTGTCAATTTCTCTCTCTCTCTCTCTCTCTCTCTCTCTCTCTCTCTCTCTCTCATTCATATATATATATATATATATATATATATATATATATATATATATATATATATATATACACACACATACAGTGTGTGTGTGTGTGTGTATAGTGTGTATGTGTGTGTATATATATAGATAGATAGAAAGATAGATAGATAGAAATAAACCAGAAAGACAATTAGATTTGATTAAAGTTTTATTTGAAGTGAATTTAATTAGAAAATTTTCAATGTTCATTTATTCTTCTTTTTCAGCATTTTTTTTTTTTTTTTTTTTTTTATATAAGTAATTTAAATCTTCTCTTCTTGACATGTTTATTTTGCAGGTGTTTGAGAACTATGAGAAGCTGCTGCACTCTGAAAACTATGTGACAAAGAGGCAGTCACTGAAGGTGTGTGTTGTTTAGTGCCTTATAAAACAAAAAAACCCTCCTGTTCTTTACTGCCCTTGTAATTAAAATTGCATGCGTTTGTGTGACAGTTATTGGGTGAGCTCCTGCTGGACAGGCACAATTTCACTGTGATGACGAGGTACATCAGCAAGCCGGAGAACCTCAAACTCATGATGAACCTGTTGAGAGACAAAAGCCCCAATATCCAGTTTGAGGCGTTCCATGTCTTCAAGGTAACAACAAGATTAGGTTAAAGGAGACAAAAAAACGCATTCAAGCATTTCTTTGTCCTTAAAGCATTGTGTTTTTATGGCAACGCATTTATTTGGTTAGAGAAGGTGACTATTAAGGCAACTTTTAAAAACATTTGAAATATGAAATTATATCAATTCAAACAATTGCAGGGTTCAGGAGAAAAAAGAGGATACGTAGACTGAAAAAGAGATTGAATAGGACTAGAACAAACTGTAACACTTTACTAATAATGTGATAATTAGACAGTGAATAAATGCACTGTTTGCTCTGCTGCACCAGTAAGCTTGTGCATGCTAAAAATCTGAGCAACGGATCTGTGCTGAAACACCTCACAGACTTCCACTGTAACTGAGTTTTCAGTAAACAGGTTTTCTGTTCTATTCACATTAAACTATTCACAAGGAAAGTGTAATCATTCTTGCCTCAGGTAATCACACACCTGGTGAATAAAGAGTTACTCAAACCTGGATTATTTAATGAGCAGATTTTTATGGGTATGGCCCACTGGAACAGCATATCGTAAGTAAAAAAAAAAAAGTGTGTGTGTATGTATGTATGTATATATGTATATATATATATATATATATATATATATATATATATATATATATATATATATATATATATATATTTATATTTTAAAACTCACGATATGCTGTTCTCTCTCTCAAGGTTTGACTGTGTATATCATAGAATTTTTCGCACACACGCACACTTATGTATTATATATAAAAAATATTATATTATATACACATTCAACCCCCGACCAACCCCAACCCGGCTCGGAAACACAGCGGGTTCTCATTTGGATCCTTACTAACAGCAAGTTGCAGATTATCTTAATATTCGGAAATCCGCAGCGGGACCAAATGTTTAGGAACGTTAGGAATAACATTTTTAAACTATGCTTTCACTAACAAATTTTATACAAATTCTTAAAACACATTATTGTGTTAAAGTGACAATTATGAATTCACTAAGGTACCATAGGGGCTGCAGGGGTGCATCCAAAATCCACAGATTTTCGGAAGTCTTAGAACATAACTGTGTGTGTGTGTGTGTGTGTGTGTGTGTGTGTGTGTTTGCAGCTGGAATAGGCGTAACTCTCGGCTAGTGGTTGATGGAGTAAAGTGGTCTCAGTGTGTGTTAGTAATAAAAGCCTGTCTTCCGCACACCCAAGTATGTCTCCTGCTGGTAGTGAAAAAAGAAAAGGAAAGCGATCAGTTTAGAGCAGAAAATTAAAATATCAGCATAAAGCAGGAAAGACTGTCTTTGACTTACGATATTTTTGACTTATGATGGGGTCGTCATAACGTATCTCCACCATAAGTAGAGGACTACCTGTAAAAAGTGTGTGTGTGTGTGTGTGTGTGTGTGTGTGTGTGTGTGTGTGTGTGTGTGTGTGTGTGTAATTTATTTATTTTTCTTTTCTCAGGTGTTCGTGGCTAACCCAAACAAAATGCAGCCCATCATAGATATCCTTCTGAAGAACCAGACAAAGCTCATTGACTTCCTCAACAACTTCCAGAAGGACCGCACGGACGATGAGCAGTTTAATGACGAAAAGACGTACCTCATCAAACAGATACGAGACTTAAAGAAACCCGCCTCCTAAACCTTCTAGCTAGAGATCGCGTTATTAAGCACCTCCGTCTTTTTACTGAGGAATAAAATAAACAGGAAAAAAAAAATCACAAAAATCTATTAACAATATTAATTCTATTTAAGATCTTAAACATTTGTCTTTTCTTAGTCATGAGGCTTGCAAGTGATAGGTTTCAATCACTGATCATTTTTTTTCTCTTTTTTTCCTTTCTCTTTTTTTTTTTTTTGGTTTACTTTCCTTCATAAGACATTTGTTAGTTTTATCATCGAGTTGTGTGCCACAATAGGATGTTTAAACAAAAAAGTTTAAAACTTAAAGGCAACCCATTTAGTTGCAGGAAGAACCAAAGCTGGTAGCAGCCTCAAGAGACTGGTGAGTCACGAGGACCTCAGAGAACCGACACGTTTGGCTTTTCCATTCTGCTGAGCTTGTATTTTCTCTCACACACACACTGACCGGAGTGCAGTTCACACAGCAGCAGTTTGACCTCGCTCTTGTACAGTTTGTAGCTGTATTGGTGGAGTTGTAGGAAGGGAGAATGCATTCCCCAGTTATTTATAAGACAATGATTTTTGCACATTAGTCTTGCATTCCTTTATATTCTCCCTCCCCCAGGCTCTAGCGCCCCCCCTCTGCCACTGAAGGCATACGCCGAAATTGCTTACGTTTCACGCACCTGTATGGCTCAATGCCGAGTTACCAAAACATGAAATTGAAATCGTTTAACCCTGTTTGCTTGGGCTTATTTCAGTATTCTACTTATTGGGTTTCAGTCGTGGATCAGGAGCACTGTGTATTTTCCTGTACACTTTAGAAACTTTGATCTTTGAGTTATGCTTTGGCAAAACAGAGCTGTGTAACTTTTCAGTTCCTACTTGACGTTTACCTGTCATGAGTTTAAAGCTGGTTTTAGTGTGAAAAGCGGGTTCCCTTTTTATAAACATTTGTAAACATCTACTGGCACTTTTGTGTCTGATGTTTTACAGTGAGGCTGGAGTTCAGAATAATGGTTCTTGATTTGTACTATAGCACTAAACCTAGAGAGTAATGTGCTCGTACTGTAGTGTATTCAGTGCTCGATTGTTCCTATAGGACTGACTATAGGAGTCATGTCGTTTAATCCCACTAAAATATATATATATATATATATATATATATATATATATATATATATATATATATATATATATATATATATATATATATATATAAATTATATATATAAAGTACTTCAGTGTATTTTTGTTTATTAGCTGGTATGCTAGTTGTTTCATAGTGATTACGACATTTTAGCTCGAACCTACAACAGAACAGTCGAGGACACGAACGTTCAAAACAGGTGCCTTTTGTTGTGTTTTAAATGTTTTTCTGTTATTTTTTTTTTTCCTCATGCTTAATTTTGTATTTTTTAAACACATCTTTCTAGGGGGAGCTTAATTTAATTTTGTTGTTAATTTTAAATATGTTCTAGTAGCATATTTTGAATCGATTAAGCAGTGAACCTCTCAACTCGCTATATTTGAGTTACGCCGTTTGAAAACTTTTTCTTTTCGTCCTTTTGCTTTTATTCGCTGCACCTTGGTTGATTTTGATTCACTTGTATGATTGTATCATTAGAATATTCGGATTACGTGGAAATTGTATGCTGAGGTGGTCTTGACCCGTGTTCTCACATTCGCCAATATGTGAAATGTTATATATTCATTCTACAGACTGATTTATTCATATTTTTCCCTGTACCGTTTCAGTTTTATTAAACCAAGGAAACAAAACTGATTTCTAAATTCAGTAAATATTTCAACGCCTGAACCGATGCATCACATGCTATTGGCATTCCTTCTGCTTCTCCCAGTTTGAATTAGCATTCAGAGCTCAGATGGGCTGCAGGCTGTTCAGTATTGTGTAATGTAAAATAAATCATGGAACAAACACTTCAACAGGGGAACCATTCAAATAGATTAGATACTGGAGTCAAATTTACTGAATATCCACACATCCGTGCATACACAGAAAGAAACATTCAGATTTGAAGTCTGAACCTGTTCCCCATGGAGACCCCGTGTCGCATCCTACCTTCTTCAGTGCTAATTGTACCATATCACCAAATAAAGCAAAATTCAAGCATTATCAGAAATCCTCTGGGAGTTTTTTTTTTTTTGTGGTTTTTGGGTACGACACAGAAGATGGATCAACTGTATATCTGAGTAAAATTGAGTTTACACACAAAAATATAGCAAGCGTGTATTGGGTTTCATGTTCTGCGCCACAGGTTTACTCTCATCGTCTGATCTCTTCAGTGGACAAACAATCAGCAGGATGTCCGAATTAAAACATTGTGACTCATAGAAGTTAAAAGCAATCTTCTTCTTCATTGTGTAACTGCGTTTATATGAAATACAGAAAATGTAGCACTGGAAAACAAAACCCATCACATAGAAATAAGGCTTTCTGGCATTGGTGCAGCCTTCAGAAATAAATAGTGTGAATTCCAAATGTCGTAGCTTTCACCAAATATAAACAATTGAACACAAACAAAATTATTATTAATTATAGAATAATCACTAAAAGGCAGTGTGTATATGAAATGTTTTACATGCAAGCGAATGCTCAGTGGACTTTATATAATGACTGTCCTCGGTGTAACGGTGGCAAAAAAAAATGTGTAAAAGGAAGTACTATTGGAAATGATCGGAAAACACGTTCGATATGATGTGCATGTTATACAATATACAAAAGTATTGGGACACCTTCTTTTTCCTGCCATATAACGGTTCTTCAAAAAGCGCACGAATATTATGGTCAGGTGTCCACAAACCCTTTCCCATAAAGTGTATGTAAACATAATTAGAAGATGTGGTGTAGTTTTTCACATCATTAACGTCTCTATATGTGCACGTAGCCTGGTATTTTTTTTTTCTGTAAACTCTTGCAAGTAAGAACGCCGGTACTTCAGTTTTTCAGTCTCTTATTGCACTGAGAATCCACATCACCTTGTCGTCTGCTCTTCAAATTGCCATCTGCAATGAACGGAGAGAAAAAGGTGCACACTTTATTTGACATTTTTTTTAATCTAAGAATGATGTGACGGTCAAATGTTGGCCTATTTTTATAATTTCATGAGAATGCAGTTTTGTACACGTCCTTACTGACAGATAAACAGTGTTATGTTGCAGAAAACCAATACTGTCTGGTAAAATGAATACCGTATTTTCCGGACTATAAGCTGCTACTTTTTTCCCCACGCTTTGAACCCTGCGGTTTAAACAACGAAGTGGCTAATTTATAGATTTTTTTCCTGGGTTTTTCCCTGTTTGACCTGCCGCTCACTCACGCTGTCTACAGGAAATGGCAAAAGAAAAACTCTCGAGAGAAATTGTTGTGAAAGGAAGGAGGAAGACAGTGAACAATGACTTTCTTGGTAGGCTACTGTTTAGATACAAGCCGTGTAACAGACACTGTCTTTCATTAAAGCCTGTGTAAAGTTCATTAGTTTCAGTGTAGACACCTGCGGCTTATAGACAGGTGCGGCGTATTTATGTTCACAATAAAAATCTTTGTCAAATTCAGTGTGTGTGGCTTATATATGGGTGTGTTTAATAGTCCGGAAATTACGGTAAATACAATCAGTGAACTCTTACTTGATAAATGTGTAGCAGTTTGTTCAGAAGCACTTCTGACCACAGATGACCTCTGCCACTTTAAATCAAAAATACACAAGAAATAAAGACATACTGTTATGCGAGTAGTATTACGGATGTGTATTATTTAAGGAATACTTCAAGCATACTCATATCTGTGTGTGACATCTGTAGTGGATGTGTAGTTTCCCCAAACAAGAAATTCAACCTCCCTGAAAGCTAAAATCTGTTTATTTTACGCTCGAGCTGTTCAGGCAGGCTATGCAAAATCTCTAATAAATCCTTCAAAGGGTTACGTGTATAATCTATCCAAATGCATCAGTGTTGAAATAACTTCACAAGAACAGTGTTCCTTTTATATGAACTGATCGTGTAAGTGAACGTGTGCTAAAAGTAAAGCTGAATCGATAAAAAATAAATTGCAGGATAGATTACTATTAAAAGGGTCCTTTAGCTTTAAAACATAAAAGCGCACACTATATGGATAAACATATTGGGACCCCCGACTTTTCCCAGACAGATGTGTTTTTCCTCAAACTGTCAACACAAACTTGGAGGCACGCAATTGTATAGGACGTCTTTGGATGCTGGGACATTGAATTTTCCCTTCACTTGAACTAGAAGATTCAAACCTTTTCCAGCATGACAATACGGCAGTACTGGTGCGGCAACAACTGATCGATTAAATCGATAATTAAATTAATGCCGTTATCGATTAGTTGGGATGCTCAAATAAGTGTTAGCGCGACGGCAAGATAACAGATCAACCAGTAGCAGGAAAAAGTGTGCGTCCCAAGTCAGCCAAGAAATAGGAGCATTTTATATTAAATGCTTGTGTGGCATGGAAATACCACAGTGACGCACGAGCACGTGAAAATAAACATACTAATGTCACGGATGAAGGTGAAACATCAGCACGGTAAGAAAGACTGTAAAATTCTCATCGTGTGCAAATAGTACAGTTTAGTGAATTTTTTATAATTAAGCCTGTTATCTTACTGCGATTCTCAGTTCAATTCTCTTTTTATAGCATTTGTCTACTACAACAGTTAAATTGATACGTTTTCAAACGGGTTTTACTGCGGCTTTACTACATGCAAATGCTTGTTTTCAATGTTTGTATATTGAATTTGTGCATATATCATTGTATTATTATATCTAATTAAATTCATTATATATTCCAGATGCATGTTTCTTCACAACTGAACGAAATGTTTTTTTGTTTTTTTACATAAATTGTCAAAGCAATGTTTGTATTATATTTTATATTGATTATTTGCAGAACGGTTGTCAACTTGCCATCTGCAATTATCATTAAAAACAATACAAATGTTCACCTTGCATACTCAAATGCTGTTTTTGTTTTGTTTTTTACAGAAAGAAAAAACCCGCATGAGTGAACATGCAGCTACTATAAGCTTCAAAATCTAAAAACGTAAGTTATTTAAACTCAATATGTGGCCTTTGCATTTTTAAAGTACTTTTATATGTAAATACCTTGAATTAGGCTTTTATATAGTTATAATTAACCAAAACATCGAATTGTATTTATAATCGCCCGATTCATCTATTATCAAAAGAATCATTAGTTGCAGCCCTACCCTGTGCACAAAGACAGCTCCATGAAGATATGCTTCACATGGATAGAAGGTCTTGTGACCTCAACCCTACTGAACACCTTTGGGATGATTTGTAACGCTGACTGCACCCCAGACCTCCTCATCCTACATCAGTACCTGACTTTATTAACACCTGTGTGGCTGAAGGAATCTCCACAAGCACACTCCAAAATCTAGTGAAACATCTTTCCAGGGAAGTGAAGGTTATTCTAACAGCAAATGGGGACTAAATGTAAAATAAGATGTTCTCACATATGAATCTTATGGCCAGGTATCTACAAACGTTTGTCCGTATATTGTATCTATAAAAACTGAACATTTTATTTTAGAAAATGGTTGCAGACGTACGATGAACTTGCGGATGTCACGAAGCCGGTTGAAACCTATGTAGGAAATGTCGTGTTTGACTTTCCCACTGTCCAGGTCTGTGGTGTAGATTTGTTTGATGCCGGTGCCGTGGATCAGAGGTACACATTCATCACATGGGCATTTAGTGACGAAGAGCATTGTGTTTTCTTCCTCCTTCACATCGGCACTCCTGAACATCCAACATAAATGGGGAAAAAAAGCAGCATGAAATATATGGAAATGTTTCTTCTCGAAGGTTCTCCTGCTAGAGAGCTACTTTCCTGCACAGATACGATGGGTTTAGGTTTTACTGTGAGCCTGCATTAAATCTACACTCTGCAAACTCTGGTTTAAAGATTGGTACTATATGTACATTTTTGTGGTGTAGCTATGAATAAGAGATTGAAGATGTTGAGGTTTTCGTTGGGAGTGACGAGGATGGACAAGATTAGAAATGAGTTTATTAGAGGGACGGCGCATGTAGGACGTTTTGGAGACAAGGTGAGGGAGGCGAGATTGAGATGGTTTGGACATGTGCAGAGGAGGGACATGAGTTATATTGGTAGGAGAATGCTGAGGATGGAGCCACCAGGAAGGAGGAAAAGAGGAAGGCCAAGGAGGAGGTTTATGGATGTGGTAAAGGGGAAGACATGCAGGTGGTTGTTGTGAAAGAGGCAGATGTAGAGGACAGGGTGGTATGGAGACGGATGATCCTCTGTGGCGACCCCTAATGGGAGCATCTGAAAGAAGAAGCTACGAATAAGATATAAAGAAAAGCATTGATTGATGTGATGTGCTCCATAACTATATGTTTTGAAGTGCTTTCTATTTTTTATTTAGGGAACATACTAATGAACATGACATTATTTTATTTATTTATTTATATTTACCCTTATGAACCATCAGTTAGTTCCTGTATCACTTGTTAGAGCAGCTATAAGCAGTAATTTCCTTTTTTAGATCTCAAGTTAAGACAAAAATACCCCACATTTTATTAAGAAACAAGAAAAGACAAAGTGCTCTGTCCTGCAGAAAATGTTTGACTCCTTCTAGAATGTGTGAATGTATGAATGTATTAAAATTTGAATAGATTATTCTCTGTTTAATCGTTTCTAAAGAAACAATAACATTAAAACAAGTGCATTAATGTAACCTGTTATAAGCTGTGATTTGCTTCACACATGATGAATTTATAAACGCTCTGGGATTTGCACACCTGAAAGTGAGTGCGTTCTGCTCAGCATGGATAATGTAGCGATATTTGCGTCGCTGCCTTTCTTCCTGCTTGTCGTCCATCTGAGGAAACTCGGCATACTCAGAGCCCACAGGATACGCGTTATAACCACATCCAACCAGGTACATGTTCCCTGTGCCATCACACTGAGGCTGAGCATGGACAAGGACAACAAATATTTACAATAAATCAGTGAAGGAACAGTAAAAAACAGCAAACAAGTACACTTAGGGATTTTTTTCCATTTGTCCTTTTAGGAAAGCCTTAAAATTTTAAAGGGGAGAAATTTTTCATCATAAAATGTTTTGAAGTTTGAACTATTAACCATCTAAAAAATGAAGTAAATGACAAAGAGAAATTAATGTAAAAGAGAATCAAAAAACTAGATAATAATAAGAATAAGAATAAGAATAATTGTTATTATTATTATTATAATCATTATTATTATCTGTGATTAAAAGCAGCATTTAAAAATAATCAAAAAAACTCTTTACTTACCAATTTGCCCTCAGCCCAAATCACTGTGCCTACTCCAACTTTTGGATCTTCTGAAATATCAAAAACACAACATTTTTCGGTACAATGCAGTCTTTTCAATAAGTTATTATCTGAGTTCCCTCAGGAACGTGTTAGGTGGTCCAGGACATGTATGAAAACAGTGTGACAGCAGTGAAGTGTGCAGTAGGAACGACAGACTGGTTCAAGGTGGAGGTTGGTCTGCATCAAGGATCGGCTCTGAGCCCTTTCCTGTTTGCAGTGGTGATGGACAGGTTGACGGACGAGGTCAGACAGGAGTCTCCGTGGACTATGATGTTTGCGGATGATATTGTGATTTGTGGTGAGAGTAGGGAGCAGGTTGAGAAAAGCCTGGAGAGGTGGAGATATGCGCTGGAGAGAAGGGTAATGATAGTCAGTAGGAGTAAGACAGAGTACATGTGTGTGAATGAGAGTGAGGGCAGTGGAGTGGTGCAGTTGCAGGAAGAAGAGGTGGAGAAGGTGGAGGAGTTCAGGTACCTAGGGTCAACAGTGCAAAGTAATAGAGAGTGTGTTAGAGAAGTAAAGAAAAGAGTGCAGGCAGGGTGGAGTGGGTGGAGAAGAGTGATAGCAGGAGTGATTTGTGATAGTAGGGTATCTGCAAGAATAAAAGGGAAAGTTTTTAGGACTGTGGTGAGACCTGTGAAGTTGTATGGTCTAGAGACAGTGGCATTGAGTAAAAGACAGTAGGTGGAGCTGGAGGTAGCAGAGCTGAAGATGTTAAGGTTTTTGTTGGGAGTGACAACAATGGACAGGATTGGGAGTGACCCTGCATTATTGTGTCAACAGTCCAGGCTGGTGGAGGTGCTGGAATGGCATGAGGAATGTTGTCTTCGCTCTACTAATAGTTACTTAGGAATTGCATTAATTACAAGTTATGCAACAGATCTTCTAGGCTTTCATTAGAATGAGAATTCATATTGAGGTTCTCTACTTAGCTGAAAATTTAATAGTTCTCCATGTCAAAAATATTTTTACAGGTTTCACACATTGATGGTCCGTATATTCGCCATATAAAGTTATTTCATTAGGAAATGTAAGTAGTCATCTATTTAATTTTATAATTAATTGAAAACCCTGCCCATGTCAAGCACCCACAAGCTCCTGAGACTGAGAAAATGCTGCATTATTATGTGTAAGAAGAACTTTAAGAGACAACCTCCCTGCATACTCCGACATCTCACCTGTTCTGTAAGACAGTATTGCTGCCTGGATGATGCAGTGTCTCACAACATCCTGAGATAATGTCCTATATCCACTAGTTGTAGGTTCTGTCTCGTAGAACCCATATTCGTGCTCGAGAACGGGAACACTTGCAGCCACAGATGCCAGAATCCTGATCAGATCCCTCATGTGCTGTCGCAGTTCACTGAAATATGGTTCTGTGCAAAAGTTCTCCAGGTTCATCTTACTGAGCAGCTCTTGGTGCACCTCCACATCATCAATCACAAATATTTTCGAAAACCTATTCCAGTTCCTCCAGCACTCTTTCCTGAAGAGTTCAGGGACATCTAGACTGGGATCATCTGCCGCCATTCGGCTCAGAAAGTCACTGTTGCGGGACGTCTCCTCTACAAACTGAAGCATGGAGTTGGCAAGAGGCTGGAGCAGCACACAGATGTGCAGCCTGCTGCAGGATTTGAGTCTCTCGGCAGCTGCTGCGTCCAGAGCGGCCTCCTGGAGATGAGAACCTGTAGCTTCGCTTTTGTCAGACAGCAGGCTCATTTCAGCATCAGCAGGCCAGTAGGAGATCCTGTTCACCCCGGCTGAGAGAATGAGAGGGATTATGATTATGGAGAAAAGGTTACAAATTACAGATTCGATACCACCAATTCCAAAATCTTTGGCATCATTCAAAATGCAGATACAAATTTACCCTCAATCATCTTACAGAAAAGAATAAGCACAAGGCATTTCCCCAATATGTACAGTTTCAGTGATTCTGTGTTGACTGTATCCTCAAATTGTTCTCGTCTCCCAGAAACCTAAAGCAGTCTGTTGAAGCCGATCCTGTTTGACATGTGAGATGTTTTTCTGCTCATCATGGTTGTAAAAAGTGGTTGCATGGTTGTAGCCTGGTCTGATAACAGATCTGGTCATTCACCTCTTTCCTCACTTATCATCAAAGCGTTGTTAGATTATGAGAAAATAATTAGTGCTAATATTTTGTTGAAACCAAACCAATTAAACTAATCTATACAGACAAGAAGTAGGAGTGGAGTAACCAGTGGTTACTTACCATTGATTATCATCTTAAGGCAGGTAGAACACGGCTTTCTGGAGAAATAAAGATCGCAACCCTTTAATCTGGACCCGTGTCTGATAACGGCCACCTGGCCGGCATGGAGCTCCGCTCCAGAACAATGAAGACCCAGAATTCTTTGCTCATGGACCACCACCAAACCAGTGACTTGCACCTGAAAAAGATGCATTACAATTTAATCTCAGGCACATGGTCAAAAACTCTATAAGTCTAAATGACTTAAAAGTCTAAAGGCTTTTTTTTACATAATTATGCAAATAAGGGTCATGTAACACCAGGAAGGAGAGGAGCATGTGCAAGGTTGAAGGTGTTTCTAATTTGCATATTCATACCTGGGTTTCTTGAAGGAAGAAAACATGGAGGAGTGACAACAATTCAAAAGACAACACCCTGTCCAGCAGTTTACTGATAAATGCTTCGAGCAAATAACAGACAAATCAGAAGACGTGTGATATAGAAATGATTGAATTCAGTTTAATTTCCAATTGAAGTCAGTGTTTAAATCAGTTTACGTAGGTGTGAGATAAAAGCTCCAGACAACCCAAGCATCATGTCCAAAGTCTGAGAGAATAAACATGTCCTTACTGATGCATTGTCTCGTCTCTGAGATTCTCTTCTGGGGAAAAGTTCCATCCAGAGACTCAGTAATGTGAAGAGGTTGACTTTGGACAGTCTTGGTCCATGACCTGAACAGAGAGAGAAATATTTTAAGACAAAAATAGAATATCTGTCTGACTGTCTGACTGTATGACTAACTTCAGCCAAGCCCAGTTCTAAGAAATAGAAACTGATGCTGATATTCAAAAACCATTTATCACTGCGTACTGAATCATTTAAAGGTATAGGATCTGTAGGTTAAGAGTGAGCAGGAGCAGTCTTTAGATGGAAAATACTGTATCAGAATACATTTTGAGATATATATATATATATATATATATATATATATATATATATATATATATATAAAATTTTATGTCATCTTAGTCTTTTCTCTGCTTGTATTCTATATGGTGGTTGTTCAGTCTGGATACATTCAGTTTGTGTGGTTCAGTTACCAGCGTGACACTAAAAGGTAGCAGTAATTGTTACTTTTTACTTAAATACATGTCAGAGCCCAAACTTCTTTACTTTAACTTGAGTAAAAAAGTGTAGTCAGTACTTCAACTTTTACTGAAGTCTTTAAAAACATGAGTATCTGTACTTCTACTTAAGTAAACAATGTGTATACTTTTGCCACCTCTGTTGATGATACACTTTTATTGGCGTTTACAGCATCCTCCAGTGCAACTCACAATTACTCCATTCATACATCTGAGAATTTCAGGATTAAGGGTCATAAATAAGGGCCCAGCACCAGATTATGGTGGTGTGGGGATTTGAACTCACAACCTTCTGAACAGAAATCGACCATCTTAACCACTGAACTTCCCCTTCGCCATTTATTGAACTACCACTATAATGTGTAATCAAACTATTCAGAGTTTTAATGAGCTGTTTGGGGGCACAGTCCCTGGTTTAGGGTAAAGACCTGGCTAGTCCTAACCTTGCACTTTGCCCTCCGTCTGCGTGCTGCTCTCCTTCACGTTACTGACGCCATCTTGACCAGTCGAGATGAACCGGTAGTCGCAATGTGTCGCTGCCATTCGGTTCTGATCATGAACAAGAGAGCTGTGTGACACAATACACACCGGTGTGTGAGATCAGTCCTCCTCCACAGCATTCTCTTCCTGTTTAGTTTGACGTCAAGCAGCAGGTGGAGCTACAGAAAGGCCGTTTAAATCCGGGTTGCCAGATATGACAAAAAACATCCCCAACTGCTGTACTGTTATTTTTCTATTTATCATTCATAAACGTTAGATCTCAAAAAGGGGTATAAAGCGTTCTCTCATTTATCCGTGTATCTTTATTTAATATGTACCTCTTACCTGGATATGTGGATATAGTGAGCAAGATTTAAAATACATTATTTAGAGAAATACAGAAATATGACAAAGAGCTTTCTAGGTAAAAAATAGTTCTACATATTAAAAAAAAATCCGTGTTAAATGAATCAGAAGAAATTGTGCATTTAGTACCAATACCATTCGCACTTATACGAACTGTATGTGTTTATTTAAATTCAGAACGTTCCAGAACATGGTTAAAATTTTTAACTTCTCTTTCTTTCTTTCGGCTTCTGCCATTAGGGGTCGCCAAAGCGGAACTTTTAATCCCACATATCTGATTCTGTTGTTTACAAACAAATATAAAGTTACACCTATTTAAAAGGTTTTACATAATGTTAATTTGTGTTGCTTTTCAACTCAATTTGAATAGTTTTTAAACATGGACAATCATCCCAATGAAATTTTCTATTTTAATGCTATTTGAAGAGTATCTACAGCTTTATAAATCTTGTACAATAAACAATTTTACCTTCCTATGAAACTTTTAAAATTATGACAAAGTTTTTTTTCGAATGTCCATATTTTTTCCTGTCACTTTAAAATGCTATAACGCTCCTGCACAAACATTTAACCCATGCCTTGATACCAGATTAAAATGTGCCTCCTACAATCATTTCATAGTCACATAATACATTGATTACTGAGGTGAATGAATGAAAAAGAAGCCTGCAAAAACACCAACCTTTCAGAAAACCCTTCCATAGCTTTATTTTGATAACAGTTAATATGTTGCAACACAGTCATAAATCATTACTTACTTAATTTTATATTTAGTGCAAAACCTATACAATATATACAGTTCAACAACTTTTCTGCAACTTTATATTCACAGGCGTTTTTGCATAAACCAACACAAAGCAAAACGTTATACAAAATATGAAAATGATACAAGAAAATTAGATATGCACCGATCCAGTACTGAGTATTATCATACTGAAATATGCCTGAAAATGCTTTTACTATATCAAAGCTAACTTGCTGCATTTTCTTTTTATGCAAAATCTGTTAGCTCAATTAAGAATAATAGCTCTTAAGCAAATTGTTAGCAAGGAGAAAATGACAGAAAAGGAGTAAAGGAAATATTAATGAGGAAATTGGTCAAGTCAGTTTTCAATCCCGCAGCTGGTATTTAGAGTTATATCTGTTTTGCAATAAATAAATAAAAAACAAGGAGCGGTGCATCTTTAAATGTGCATATTTGTGCCTAAGATTCCCTGTCAAAGGATATTCCTATGCACAAATAGTAACAAGTAAACAGATTTTCTGGAAGAAGAAAAAAAAAAAAAAAAAAGAATCTAAGTGGTCTTCCTCAAGCACACGTGAATAGTGCTGCACGTCTCTATTCTGATAGATGAACATGTCATGCTTAAGATGTGAGCAGCAAATATGAGAAGGTGCATGAATCAAGGTCATATCCATGATCACATCATTATTTTATAAGAAAATTATAACTGAGCTGCACCAAAACAAGAAAGAAAAACAACCAATTATCTCCAGTCACCTTAAACCTGGATCTGCCAATTGGAATGTGGTGTCGGGGGGGGGTTGCAAAACATTTGTGCAACAATGCATAGCAACATGATCCCCAAAAAATAAAAATAGTTATTCAGTTCCCACCACAATATAAAGCCTAATAAGGCCAGCAGGTGTGTTAGGACATTACATTGTCTCTACACTGTAAATTAAGGTTCCAGAGTGGATTATATAATTAATCAGCGTAACACTGACAGAGTACACTCAACTGTAACTGCATCAGATATGAAGATGGCCCAACTCTCAGACAAACCAAGTGCTGAAAAGTCTAGTGGAAATGCAATAGTTATTCATCTGTATTCATACAGTACCAACACTGAAGCATAAAAGACATAATGATGTCCATCAAGATAAGTTCAAAATCCTTTGTTAAAGATTTGTTCATGACAAAAAGCATCCATTCTCCAGCTGCTCTATAACAGTTATCAATATTCAAGCAAAACTAACCAAAAATAATAATAATAAATCCAATAAACACATAGTAACAGTGCCCTCTAGTGGTGTGGATGAGTTTGGAGTAACAGCTGCACTCATGATAAAAGTTAGCTCTGGTATGTGTATCAGTTTTTAAAAGCTCCACAGCGGCTGGCTCTACAGATAAACTCCTTCAGCATGTTCCCGTCGATCTGCCAGAACGCTGCTGTCTGAGTCACCTCGGTCAGGTGGTTCACACAGAACTTAAAGCAGAATTCCTCAAGATCCTAAATGAAAGAAATATAACTGTAAAATGAATAATGAAATTGCCGATACTCAAAGCAGTGGACAAGTACATCTATTTGCATTGTTTTTCTGGGAAACCTAGAATAAAATCAGTTTTTTCCCCAGACCCACTGACAAATATCTCAAATAACAGTACAAAACAATTCAGAGCAAAAGGAACAACAGCTGAATAAATTAAATATCTGCATTTTTTGTTATAAACAATCAATCACACAGATGACAGTTCAACCTGTGTATTTCATCTTTAAACAACTCCTTAGGCTTGTGGTCTTCCAGCTACTTTAGCCAGATGTTGCACATCGAAAGCTTGTGCATTTTGTGTGTCCTGTACGGGAGGGTTAATTGTACCTCAGCATCATATCTGACTGCAGCAGAAAGCAGAGAGAAAGCATTTTCCACAGTGATGCCCCGCTTTATGATGTGCTGACACAGTCGCTTCAGCCTGTTTTCACAGTACGAAGTTGCCAGATCCAGTAATCCTACACATTTTAATAAAACAAAAAGGGGGAAAAAAATAGTAGATGGCGTAATGTTAAATGTGTACTAAACGTTTTCACTCCAGTATTTTGAGAAAATATAAAAAAAAAAAATCCTATTAATTTTTACATTTAGATTGAACCGCATGCTAATTGTGTGTAGATTATGTGCTAGAACCTTCTCACAGAGCTACAACCTACTCGCCTGCACTTACCAATAGCATCCTCTGGAGGAAGATCTACAGTGTCCGTGTAGAGGAACTCGAGGAAGGACCTGTAGACGGGGTAGGAGAACTGATCGATCTCAATCACCTCTTTCATATCTTCATTCCAGTGGGACTGAAACATTGACCTGAAGTGTTCACATCTGTGGAAGAAATAACATATTTACATTAGAGGTAAGATATGGGTTTATCTCATGCCGATGCTGATATTTACAAATATGCCAATATATTGTGATTAAGTGTTAAGTGTTGTCATTCTTGCTCTTATCTTTGCAACTTAGCAGATATGATTAAAAAAGTAACAGCAGGTGGAAAAGCTCCTTCTCACATGCAAGCGCAGAACGCATGGTTTTGTGTGTCAGATGCACCTGCCTAATTATTGGGCTAATTTGCAGCACAATGGGTCCATGCCGATTAATTTAAAAATGGCAAAAAAACGGTCTCTAATTTACGTTTGAGTCTGATATCTGTTACTAATAGATTAGCACACCTACAATCATTTCAGCTGCATCATGGTGTGTTTGTCTCTCGGGTATGAAGGTGGAGAATATACAGTTATTCATACTTAAATGAAATCAAACGTGTGTTGTCGATATAGTGTGCTACCAAATCTGGATGTGTTTTAGATGTATCTTACTATCACCTAGTTGTGTATGACTCGCAGGATGACTTCAGACAGGCAATCAATTTTAAAAGAACCAGAGCAATGCCTTCTTTTGATCATTCAAGTAATGATATTAACATTTGCAAGTCTTGTTCAAAATGCTTTTGAGTACTTAAAAAAAAAAAAATAATAATAATTATAATATTAAGCTCTGCATTACCAAGCCAAAAAGTGTGCTCTCTTTCTTTTTCTTTTTTTTTTTAGAGCAAACAAACAAATCCCACCACATACACTGAATGAAATGGAGTGCAGCACACACCTGATTTTAAGCACTGCTTTGTGCACGTGAATGAATTTGCCATCTATGCTGAATTTGAGGTCTGAGGTCTCGGGACTGTCAAACTCTTTCTTCAAAGACTCAGCCACAGTCAGGAAATCATCGTGCTCTACAAGCATAGTTATTGTTGTGTTAATACACTTTAGTAAAATGTCATGTAGACACATTATTCAGCCGTGACCAAGAGGGAAGGCTGAACCTGGACTGAATCGAAGAGCTCTGGTGCAGCTCAACATGACCTAGGAATGAAAGGTATCCAAAGAACATAGTACAGATAATCCCAGAGTTACAATAGTTTTATTTATTTATTTATTTATTTATTTATTTATTTATTTATTTATTTATAAGTTTCGTGTGACAGGCAAAAGTAGCAGTGTATGCTCCAGCCTCCTATCGTGAACTGGTGCTCGTCAGTGTTCCTGCTGCTACATACATATATACTACATAGTTTGTACAGTACAGTACTGTAAATTGCTGTTTTGCTCAATTATGCACTGTAATTTAATTATTAAGAAATTACATTATATACACTACAGTGTATACTGCAGTACATACATTTCAGTGTATACTGCTAGAGTATACATATTGATCACCATTCTTTAAGACTCCTGTGTAGGCTAGGCAATGTCTCGAAGTTATCAGAACGCATCCTCATTGGTCTTCTCTCCTTATAAAAAAACTTGTGAGAAAATACTCAACAACAATCTCTGAGTAATATTAAGCTGAGGACAATAGTACATGTCCATAATGCTGGAAACTCACCCATGGACAGGAGTCTCCACATGACGGATGGTGTTGCGAAGCAGGCAAAGACGTCGTCGGTGCAGCTGAAGTGTGTGTGATGGGGTAATACGATGGACTGACCTCTGCACTGGCCCCACATGTACACCCGGCCACTCTGTGTCTTCGCTGCTGAGGTGTGTGTGGAGTGACATGCTGCTATCTCCACAATCCTGGAGGAATTTGGAAGTAATCAGAGTGAAGGAACACAATTCAGTTGACAAAGAAAAAAACAATATAAACTATTTTTATATATAATTTTTATTATATGTATACACACAGTGGTGTGAAAAAGTGTTCCCCCCCCCTTCCTGATTTTTATTTTTTTTTCTGCATGGTTGTCACACTTAAATTTTTCAGATCATCAAACTAATTTAAATATTAGTTAAAGATCACCAATTTGGATTTTGTTTTCCCTTAATAATAAAAACCTTCATTTAAAAACTGCATGTTGTGTTCACTTGTGTTCTCTTTTACTAATATTTAAATTAGTTTGATGATCTGAAACAGAGTTTGACAAACATACAAAAAAATAAAAAATAAAAATCCCTTTCACACCACTGTATAAAAAGAAAATAAATCAGGGGCTAAATAACAGCCGAAGAACACCAACAAATCCTTCACCGTGTTTCTTTACATACTTCTGGAACAAAATGTTTTTTTTTTTTGTTTTTTTTTTGGACAAACATTTTTCCTTTTTTTTTCAGGAAATGCCATCTCTCTGCAATTGCAAACTAAGAACATGGGGTAAATACACACTATATTCGCACATGCCCTTAAGAGTTGGGCCCAACACACAACAACCATACAGGAAACAGAGGAAACACCAGAGCAAGCTGACAGGAAAGGACTCTAAGACCCAACAATGTGGATAAGTGCTGGCATGCTGACTAGCCACAAACACAAACAAATACACAGTCAGTAATTTGATGTGACTGTATAGCAACACCTAACAGTCACACAGTCACAGAGTTCTCATGTAACCTGAGAAAAAAAGAAAACAGAAAAATGTCAAAGACCAAAACAACAAACTATAGAGAAAATCCACCCTCTCTCACCTCTCTTTCTCAGCCATGACTTGAACAGGACTGAGTTGATTGCTCTTGTTGCCGGTACCAAGCTGGCCATAAGTGTTGGCTCCCCACGCATACAACAGTCCCTCGTCTGTTAGTGCCAATGTGTGGGCATAACCACAGGCAATCTGAAACACATGGCATGAGCTTTAGCTCAATATAGTAAACGAACGAGGATTCAGCTGTGCAACAACATATGGCAATGTTTCATTGCAATAAATACAAAATGTCATTGTCTATAACTCAAATTTGCAATAATATTAATGAAATATTTCAATATATAATAAAACCTTTGAAAATTACCTGTAAGACACAAACACCCTGCAGCGCTGCTAGACGGCATGGTGTGAGCTGATTTCCATTGTTCCCCAACCCAAGCTGTCCATTACCATTATAACCCCAACCATACACCTGAAATACATAAGCACACAGTATATTATTACACAAATAAAAGCAGTTAAAGATATAAAATTGTGACAAAAGCATCTGTTTTGTTAAAAAATTATCCCAAAAAAAAATTTTATTGTCCTTTTTTGAGCTAAAATTAAAAGGACACATTCACTTTTACCTCTCCGTTGTCTGTTACCGCCATGGAGGAGGTCTGACCACACGCTATGCTGACAACTACTTTGTTAAGGAGGCAGCTGGAGACCCTGCGTGGTGAGGGCTGGTTGGCCGTGGATCCTGATCCCACTTGACCGCAGTTATTATAGCCCCAAGCAAACACCTGAGTGAACAAAAAAAAAAAAGACACAAGTAAATCATCTGAAATGATAAGTAATGTGCAAACCAATACAAAACCACCAAAGTTCATGTTTAATAAAATATTAGGCTAGTAAAAAAATTTGTCAAAAATGTTGCTGATATACTGTCCATCCATCCATTCATCTATCTACAGCGGAGTTAGTGAAGCGCAAACATTAAAATACACAATGTATGCAAATTTACCAACACCTAATAATTACACACAAATGCATACAGTAGAGCTATAAAGCATAAAGGAAAAAAAGCCTTCAGAGAGTAATGCATCACATGTTCCCTCCTAATGTTTGCAGAATGTCAGACACTAAAAACAGTCAAGAGCATCTATAAGTGACATGAGGTTGTTACATAATTCAGTTCTGTCTAATGTCTTTCAGAGTGGTAAAGATAGGTATTAGAATTAGTTTAAGTAAGTAAGGTGCTACAAATGTGAATCACAGAATAGAAATGTACTTCAGAGTAACCATGCTGCTTGAGAAATTTGTATTGCATGTTTCAAAGAAAAAGGAAAAAGAAGATCATGGATGCAATTTTCAATAGGCCATAAAATGTCTATTTGACTACCTGGACATTGCATGTCAAAAATTCAAATAAACACTATTAATAAAAAAAAAAAAATGCTGGGACTTATTTTCTGAACGGCCTCACTTTTCTCTCACCTCTCCATCATGGGTCAGGGCAACTGAATGATGAGATCCACAAGCCACCTCGATCACCCTCTTGTTCTGCAAGTTTGTGGTCACGAGCACAGGAGACACTCCCTGATTGGTAGTCCCATTTCCAAGCTGACTGTACCCATTGTGTCCCCACCCATACAGCTGGCCCTCTGCAAAGGCAAACGATGCACTGATCTGAGAAAAGACAATATATACTGGCACTAGAATAATTCACAATACTATATATCCTGATTTCACTTAGGTAATAGATTGTGAAATAATGATTTTTTATTATTTTATCCTCATATACACACTTTCAAGATCAGCAATGGCACATGTATTGTCCTGACCTGAATAGAAATGGACACACTCACAACACAAACCTTTAGCACATAAAAGTAGTTAAAAAAGGAACCAACAAAGATGCACTGTATCTATTCATGTATTGAGTATGTGTGTGATCTATAAACTGGACAGTTCCTTGGTTTTATTGGTTCAATTGGTTGGTCCATTATTGTGGTAAAACTTTTACTGAAACTAAGCCAAAATTATAAAACAGCTCTTAATTTTCAAAACATTCTGCTTTGAAGTTGACATTATGTATTGAAGCAAATACAAGGTATCCAAATAAATCCAATGGTAAGAGGTTCAGCAAATATATCAGTCCAAATGCTGACGTAAGTCTACATAAACAAGATGAGAAAATGCATAGAAGGTTAAGCATGTAGAAGTCACGGTTACTTAGCTCCTGTACGGCTTTGTACAGCTCCAGTCTTTCATTTTGTATTGATAATCAGACCGCATTTCCCAATCAAAAAAACGAGTACTCGACTCTAATGACACGTCTTACCCTCTGTAGCAAGAAGAACATGTGGCCCACTTCCATAGCTTAGACTGACCAACTTCTTTCCACTCAGGGAGTCTAACTTTTTAGGAACAATGGTGCTCGTGCTGTCCCCTGTTCCCAAACAGTTACTGCAGTTCAGCCCAAACACGTACACCTGACAAACAAAGCAAAGAAATAATCCCAAAGTGTCCTCCATACACTCAATAAAAATAAAAATAAACAGTATACAATATAGCTAACATCTGAGACCTCATATTACATTAAGCCCTAGAAAGAATTGGGTCAGTACAATGAAAGCCATATGCAGGCATGTGTGCCAGTACTAATTTGTTCCTATTTTTCAGTATAATCTGGCCTCACTTTGGTCCTATTATTGTAAAACCACATGCCACAAAAGACTCTTGTAAGACTCAAGACATTTCTTTCAAGTCAGAGTTGCAGACGGTACTAGTTAGCTATCTTGACTAACTGGGTTTCAAATCCTAACTCCACATCACATCACACTCACCTCGTTATCATGGGTGATGTAGATCGCCTCGTTGGCGGATGTTCCAAACACACATGCCTGACGTATTGAGGCGGCGTCCTGTGCACTCATAAGGCTGAATAGGGGCCATTTGCTTACATCCACCATGGCTATACTGTTGAAGCTCCAAGAGGAAGGGGAAACAGGCTTCGGTGGGGCTGGAGCAGATCCAATACAGCTACTGGAAGAGGCACTGTAGCTACCACCACTGCTAACACTAAAATGTGCACACACACACACACACACACACAAACAGTAAAACTGCAGTCATAAAGGGACATTTACAAAACAACAGATATTCCCCTGATGACACAGGCCACCATGGCTGGTAAACACTGATGCATTTGTTGAAAAGTCAACCACACAAAGATGCTTGTCAGATTTCATAAATGTAGAAATTGTCCTTATCGCTGGGAGATCACGTGTTAGAAAATTGACGTCAAAACAGACCGGGAATCCAAGAGAGCAACACTGCCCATGTGATTACTCATGTATAAGATGGTGTACAGCTCTTTTCTTCGAGTGTGCACGACTGCCCTGGCGTGAAGGCTCAGTGAATGGCTTGTTGACAAATTTCTTCTACGTTATTAACGCTAATGGAAATTTCCCAGCACTACTTAACCACCAAAACAACAAGGTATGATGGTCATTAACGCTGCATTGACACACTTATTTGTGACATAGGCTCATTACTGGAAGCTGATCTGAAGCTGCTAGAAAACTTCAAAAACCATTCCAATAATAAGCTTTCAAAGAGGGGGGGGGGTCCCAAATACTTCCCAAATACTTCCCAAATACTTCTCACCTGTCCACGGAGTCCACTAATATGATGCCACTGAGAAATGTTTAGGATTAACATCAAAACACATTATCACAATCTTCATAATAATAGGTTTACAACGTAATACTTAGTTTTGCTTCAGAACGACCAGGAATCTGTTGTCCAGAATGTTGCTAGCGTCAAAGAACCGCTAACCCAAGCTAATAGCTAACACACTATCAGAGTTAGCATGAGACATGCTGCAATATTTACACTCCGTGCCAGCTAGTAATATAGATATCTAGTTTGCTAACTAGGCGGTAATACAATTACTCTATTAGCAAATAGAGCTAGCTTAACTCTTAGGGTACTGACCTACTGCATCTCTCCATCAGCACACACCGGATAGAACTGAGAGACAGATGGATAGAGAGATGGGATGGAGAAAGATGAGAAAATGAAAAAACAAAAGCAGTTCACACAACGCAAATAACCTACCGAACAACGAAAGCGGGTAGTTTCAGGCAATTTACCGACTGCAGCTTCTACAGCTTTCACTGTTATGATGCGATCAGCTCGTGTGCGCATGCGCGTGTGCTTGAGCGCGTGCGTGCGTGCGTGCGTGAGCGCGCGACCGCTGGCGTCAGCGGTAGGTGAACCCACAACCTCTCACTGCACAGAGACGAAGAGCCAGAAAAATAAAGTATAATCCGATAAAATAAAAAAAAAACCCTACACTGATCAGGCATAACTTTATGACCACCTGCCTAATTCTGTGTTGGTCCCCATTTTGCTGCCAAAACACTTCTGAACCCGTGAACTTCTTCAGCAGTTTGAGCTACAGGAGCTCGTCTGTTGGATCGGACCACACGGACCAGCCTTCGCCCCCCACGTGCATCATTGTGCTTTGGCCGCCCATGACCCTGTCGCCGGTTCACCACTGTTCCTTCATTGGAGCACTTTTGATAGATACTGACCACTGCAGACCAGGAACATCCCACAAGAGCTGCAGTTTTGGAGATGCTCTGACCCAGTCGTCTAACCATCACAATTTGGCCCTTGACAAACTCGTCCAAATCCATACGCTCGCACATTTTTACTTCTAACACATCAACTTTGAGGACAAAATGTTCACTTGATGCCTAATATACCCCACTCACTAACAGGTGCCATGATGAAGAAATAATCAGTGTTATTCACTTCACTGGTCATATTATTACAATGTCATAATGTTATGCCTGATACTTTGCAGTTCTCAGACTGATTGGTATTTTAGTTTCAGTGGTGTAAATTACATCCCAAGATTATCAATTATTCCTGAATTGAGCATCATACCTCAAACACCTGCATAAATACACAGCATAAAAGTCTATAAATAAGGCTCACCTGTTTGACCTTTAGCTCATGTTACTTTCTAAGTTTCCTTATGGGTTTCCTTTGGGTTCTCTGATTTCCAATCACTTCCATAAATCACACCGGTACACTTTGTACAGTACAGATTTTCCTAGGCCTTTCTGTGTTTTTTACCAGATTGAAAATCAGGAATGGGTTCAAGTTCAACTGCTCTTTTAGGTTTGCTTTGTTTTCTGCCTTCTTATATTATTAAAACACAACAGCACATTTAATACTACTACTAATACTATTAAAGTGGACGGAGGAGGAACATTAATCTAAATATCACAAAATTATTAATAGTAGTAATAATAATAATAATAATAATTATCTTTAATAAAATGTAAAGTATACAATTCCAATAAAACTTAGTGTAAAATACATTAGTGCTTTATTATTATAGTTCATGGTGCAAAAAAACAAAAGCAATGGCATGTTAGTCTCAATTTTCCCAATCTTAGGTATCTGTTTGTTTCAGGCAAATAGTTAATAACCTTTAACACAAACTAAACTTCTGTACATTGTAAAAAAAGATCATGCACATTTCCTGTGCTCTTGAATGTGCAAGGAACAAAAGAAAGGGAAACACCCTCATCAAGAGGAATGCAGACTAACTTGTTTACACAGTCACCTAGTCACATAACAGAGGCGTTGAGCAAAATCTGCTATGCATAAGGCAATGTGCTGTGGATATTTACTGTAACTGCTTACTTTGCATTCTGTTTCTCTGAGCAACCAACAGGACCCACAATAAACCTCTCTGTTCTGAAGCCTCTTCCTGTTGACTGAAATTCCTCTTGTGGGCAGAACGGACGAGTTCAGTTCAGAGACGTCATATCCAGGGAGACAAATTGTGCGATGGGGCCCAATCTACAGAAGCAGGGCAAGAAGTTCAAAAAGGTGCCCCATGTAGCCTTAATGGGCCTGGACTCAGCTGGGAAATCCACTCTACTCTACAGGCTCCAACGAGGGGTTATCATGGACACTACACCTACTATAGGATTTAACGTGGTCACCCTGGAGTTGAACAAAAAGACAGTGCTTACTGTTTGGGACATAGGTGGCCAAGAGAGTCTGAGGCCCAACTGGAGGTACTATCTGGAGGGATGCAGTGCGCTGGTGTTCGTGGTGGATGCCAGTGACAGTACTCGCATGGAGGAAGCAAAGCTGGCACTGAAGAACGTTCTAAACGATTCCAACTTGGAAGACATTCCGCTGATGGTCTTGGCTAATAAAACTGACCTACCAAATTCGTTGACATTAGACGAGGTGTGTGAAAAGCTGGATTTAGCAAGCTGCACTAACAGGACTTGGGAGATCCAGGCATGCAGTGCTTTAAAAGGACTGGGACTGCAACAGGCTTTTCTGTCAGTGGCCAAACTGATTCAATAAAGGAACATGACATGGGCATGACCTCAAATATTCTGAAGATCAAACTAATGAGAAGGAAAAGAGAATGTGGAATGAACACTCAAAAGAAGATAGATGACTGAATGAGTGCAAATCACAAGCTTGTTCTTGAAGAGCTACATAAAAGGGAAGCTTAAACAACAAGAATGTTTCAAAGCTTTGACAAACGACACCAAGGACAGGTATTAGAAGTGTAAAATTGATTTCTATGATCAGCTTATGATGTATTGAAATGCAAAAATGAATGCACTACAATAAGAGTCGAGTAAAATTATATACACAATGTTTAATTGTAGAAATCAAAGATTGTATGTCGTAATATAACAAAATTATTAGCTACATTGCGTTGCCATGTTTCTGTGTTTCGTGCATTTCTGAGGTAGATCTTCTTGGGTGTGTTTTAGATAAACCCAATTATTCATTTAGTAATACTTTTTGTCATTTGTTTATCAAAAAAAGCACTACTATTTATTTTTTAAAATGCAATTTAATCCACAAATGTTCAATAACAAATAAAAAGTAATAAATCCGGGACTGTTAAGATTATTACCTGAACAATCAAATAATCCGTCATCTGGATTATGCAACTGGAGCAAATAATCACTATGAGGTCTACTTTATTAATTAATAAAGATCCTTCTAATGAACAAACAATATGAGGAATCATGTCTCAATCTGCTCAAGATCACAGTTCGGTTTCTCTCAGCTTATTAATAAACAAACACATCAAGCCGGCATATCTATCGCTTCTTCTTCTTCGTATGTTGATGCGATTTCTGAAGATCTTTCCATGATTGGCAGAGTAAGAGTGCAGGCACTACAACCCACACACCATTAAAGAAAACCAGGTAGACCCACAGGTAAAGCCAGTTCTTAGTATTCAGGTTGGGACTTCCAAGCAGCCAGTCTGGGAAGAAGGTCATCCAGCCTCCATACAGCTCACACACACACAGGCTGATTTGTACAAAGTGCCTAAGGGTAGAAAAAGCAGAGGGTGAGGATGTTTAATTTATTAAATGCAGTAATTTAATGAAATTAGTCGTTTAGGGCTGTCGATATATAATGAACAAGTCATTTGTTTTTATTTTGACAAAAATCTATTACTTTATTAAACTTGATTAACATTTTTATTGCTGAAATTTTTATTGCTGAAAAAACTAAACCATTTCGGTACATTTAATTGCCATACTACAACAAAATGCAAATACAAATATATAAATAAAAACCAAATTCAAATCAATTAAATTACTATAAAATAACAATCCAATTACTTTAAAAATAGTAAACACACAATGTTTTATTTATGTTTTAGTTCGAAATGATCGCAAACTTTGGAAACTTTCTGTCGTCTCCTTTGGCCTGAATCTCCTCCTCACCCTTTGCCGTTTTCTTCCCTGTCCTCTGTTTTTCAATCTGCAGCGTCTTCTACGTTACCGGTCCAGAGTGCTCCAGAGTTTAGCGGGTGGTGCATCAGTAATAATGGTCCGTGGGGAAACGCAATGCTCCGTGTGTAGTTAAATGGACTAAACAAATTTTTGCCTCGATTATTTTTGTATTTAAATTACTCAAGTTACTTGAGAAATCGTTTCAGCCCTACAGTCGATCAGTTTAATTAAAGACAAATTAATAAATAAAAGAATTTTAGAAAGAAAAATGGATATGGCGAAACAACTAATACAATGCAAGTAAGCAGCAGCAAATCCTAACACACTGAATGTTGATACACATTACATTTCTCCTACCATCAGGAAAACGGTTCCGAAGCATTCGGGCCGCCACAACAAGACTGTGTAACAGTTTTTTCCATAAGCCGTCAGGCTCCTGAACAAACATCTGGACTGAACTCTCTCTCTCACACACACACACACACACACACACACACACACACACACACACACACACACACACACACACACACACACACACAACTGAGTGACTGTGCACAACCGGACTCAACACACATACACTTCACACACCCAGGTCTCAGCACCATTCACACCTCTCATTATAGCATAATGTTTACATGCCGTTTGTTGCTGATCTCCGGACTTGCTCTATTTGCACATTATTCTGTGAATCCATTGGCCACTGTTCACTTTATCTTGATTGCTGCTACCATATTTTTTACACTATTATAGGATTGCAAAATTCTGTTTATATTTGTTTACATTTCTGCTACTGTGCACCTTATCCTGTCACGACAAGTTTTACTGGCGGAGCTACTGCTGCTTTTATTTTTATATTTTGTGTATTTTGTATTGTTCTGCACTGTCTTGTGTTGTCTTTTGCACTGTCTTGTGTTGTCTTTTGCACTGTTTGCACCAGTTGCACACATGCACTTTATGTGGCGAGGATCTTAGTTCCTGGCCCTGTGTTCTTCTGTACTGTGACTGTTGTTTTTATGTTGTTTTATGTAGCACCTGGGTTCAGGAGAAACGTTGTCTCATTTCACTGTATACTGCATCAGCTATATATGGTTGAAATGACAATAAAAGCTTCTTGACTTGACTTGACATTTGTCTTCTTCCTGAAAAGACAATAACTTTTGCACTCAACTGTACGTGAATACACTACCTCGAAACTGAGCACCAAATAATAATGATCTAAATCTCAGAAAATAAATTACTAGTATAGCCTTTGGCCTAATTCTGAGTTAGGCTTTTATTACAATGTACCTGTAATGCTTGTCTTTAATGATAGCATAAACCAAGAGCAACGCTAGAAATCCATCCAAGACCACAGTCAGCAGCTCCAAGGATACGATGGTTGGGTCTGAATGAAGCCATCGCTGATCTGCCTTGCCATATTCCTTCCCTATAAGACATTATGTACAGTAAACACTTTTATTCCAGCACCCAAAGAGTCCATGTTTTATACTGGATCAGTACTAAACCCTCTTTAACCTGGTAATCATGACTAAATAAAATGATTATCATTGATAGATCATCAGTAGTACAAATAAGGCTGTAGAGGAGTTCTTCTCTGTTAAAAGGTCTTTCAAGTTGAAAGCTAACATTACAGAGTAACACACAGGACTACAGTCAAGATTTACTTAGCACACAAAATCTCAGTTTCAGCTTTAAACCACCGTACAGGGAATATTCTGCAGAGAAATATCACATACTGAAATTGAAAAGTTTAACCTTGTTAATAACATATGCTGCAGTAGACTTAACCTAGTATGTTTGCTCAGTCACCTTTTTCTTTTTTTTTATTATACAAAGCATTTTCCTCTACATTAATGAAAGCAATGATATTGGCTGAGAAACATATTTCTGTCTGTATTTACAGTTCATTTTTAGATAAATATGTTAATGATTTTGGATCCTCATTTTTATGGTTGAGATTTAAATGCCCCCCTCAGTGGTTTATGCACATAGTGCTGAGGTCCAGACAGGAAAAATATGAAGGGCTTTTTTTTTTTTTTTTTTTTAATAAAGTAAAATTCTTCATACGCTCCGTCACACTTAATGAGTTATTTCAATAGTTACAATATTGAATTAATTTTTGTAAGTTTTCTAAGCATTAGGTTAGTGGCATTAGGTAAGTTTTGCCCCTTGTTTCTATTCTTAATTTTACACCCTCTATATTTGTTAAATGTTGTTTGCGTATATTTCCTAATATATAAATAAATACAACAGTTCATAAAAAAATAAACTTTTTCCCTTCTAGATTTTGAAATGACCTTTTCTACAAGGGCCAAAACTCATGGGCATCACAGGGAAGTAAATATTGAATAAAAGTAAATATTTTTTGCTGACATACTTTGAGGAGGCTTAAGAAGGTTATGTTATATAATAATGAAAAATATTGTATTCTTTCAATTCAGCACACAATTTCCTCTTGTCTGTGTGCCACTGCCTCAATCTCTCCTTAATTAGCTGTTTGTTGATTTTTACAAAGCATGCTGTACATGTAAATTAAATACAGAAATTAATTAAATTATTTATTCTTCATATCTAGTATAAAATATATGTTTCTGGAGTTTAATCTTATTATTTTAATTAAATTATAGATAATGGAACACACAAATAGACAAGAATAGACAAACTCGGTGTGAATACGTTAACTATCATTATTTACCGCTAGATGTCGCTCAAAACGCTTTCACGTTTTAACACGTGGTCTACACTACTAAAGTTAATCCACATAGGTTTAATCACAATATTATATTTATGTATTTTTTATTATTAAAATAAATCATGCAATATAATACTTACACAACTCAGCGAATATACCATCTGATGTTGCAACAGTTCCAACCAGTGACATGTAAACAAACGGTCCCTCCTGCAATACCAAAACCCAAAACAGCGCAAAGCTTAAAAACCGGGGAAGAGCTTCTCTCCTCTAATTCCTGTTCTACACACTACAGCCATCTACTCACCAGAGTAATGTGGACAATGGCATCGTAAAACAGCCAGACGAGGACCCACTTATCGGTGGCTGAACATTTTTTGCCCCAGATTTGCGCCAAAATAAAGCCGACGGCAAACTGTGCGGCGCAGGCGAGCAGAGAGATCACAGTCACCGGGGTAAAAAGTGCTGCATCCACCGCCATCGCGGCTCCGGGCGTTTTACAGAAGTTAATCAGAAGTTGCTGAACAGCGTTAGAACAAATCAAGCGAATGAACTTTCTTCTCTTTTCGTTATTGGGGCGACCATCTTGCGACTTTTTGGCTCCTCCCCCTTATATGACCCGAATCCAACATTTGTCGCAAAAAACTCTCCTTTGCTCTACATTGTGCACGCAGTTTGTCTCATTACAGGAAATACATTTGGGAGAAACCCAACCTAAAGAGGGTTAAAGTGAATCCCGACAAATGAGAGATATTTCCATCGGTTCTGTGTAAACAGTGTCAGGAAGACTTCTGCTCCTCCAATCACAGAAACAACTTAATTATTCTGGACTCTATTCCCTAGGACCGTTTTACATCACGTCTTCCGATGAGACTTCATCTCATGAAGGTATGTCCTGGCACGTCAGTTCACGAGAACTGAGTAATTCGGTGCTCTTTACATGTGTTTCCTGATCACCTCTTAGATCCACCACCTGTCTCTATGTGTGACTGATGGTATGAATATGCGTAACAGTGACAAGTGCTGGACTGGAATCATCCAACGTTGTATCTCACCGGGCACTCAATCCGATTTTACCTGAGAGGTTCTGAATGGATCCATGACCCTGAATAAAATAAAGCGCTTACATAAGATGACTGCATGAACAGTCTTGTGTAGCCAGGAGTCTAGGGGCCATTTCTACAAATTTCAGTCTTTCTACACTTGACATGGATCATTCACTTATATAAATCACTGAATAACTTTTCTTCAGCAAGTAAGAATCTTGCACAAAGCAATAAGCTTTTTTAGTTTTTAAATACAAGACAAAAACAATTACTTCTCGAAATAGTCTCTTTTTCTTAAACAATTAGTAAATGAATAGTAAAAAACAAACTAACATTTTTGTAATAAATATTTCACAGTCACTTTCAGTCTTCTAAGAAAGCTTAAGATCATCCACATCTTCCTGGCACCACTCAAGTATACAAAGGGAACTAAAAGTTAAAATCATCTTGGGCTCATAGCACAGTTATTGAGCCATCAAAGAGAAAGCACAAATTCTACAAGATCCACAAAACCAGTTTAACCATGAGATGGTTTTCTTGGTTACTCTATGGAAGCAAATCATTCTTAAGGAACAGTTATCGGCATTTGGTGTAATTTTCACCCGTTCTCAAACACTGTTTTTACAAACACTTTTCTGCACCACCTCCAATATTCCGGTGCTCCCAAGCCACTATTTTTAGGAAGCAAATATAAGCTCAGGACCTTGGACAGCAGCCAAGACACTCCATAACATAGCATCTTTACCTGTAACTAACAGTGAAGCACTGAAAAGACCAAACATGAAATAAAGCTGGTGTTCATATTAGTAACATAGTTTTGTTGAAGTTCCACATTGTGTATGGTTGTAACTGATGTTACATCATACATTTAAAAGCTGAACATGCACACACAGGATAGAGGAAAGAGAAGCAGAATGCAATGTACCTACTAAAGTATCAAACAGGAGCGAGCAATAAAGAACAGATGGCTAACAGCAAGTTTATTTTGGTTAGAATAATCGATACATAAAGCACGTCCTGAGGGAGTGAGGAGTGAAATATGTCGTTTTGCCATGGTGAGTTGTAAAAGTGGTGAAGTGATAGAAGTGGAATTGTGGGTAATGGAAGTGCATAGGGGGAAAAATGTGAATGAAGAAGAATAAAAGGGAACAATTACAAGTCAGCCATAAGAATCAGCATAGAATTGAAATAGAATTACTGTATAGTCCAGAGCACAGCAAAGAGCCTCAATGTAAAGTGGCTCAAAGAAAAGGGAGAGAGAGAAAGACAGAGAAACACTCCAGAGAAAAGGAGATGTGACACCTGGCAAACCCCATTTAAACACCTCCACTGCTTAGCACTATTAAGATTTGCTCTGCTTTTAGTTAATTTAGTCAAAAAGGAAAGAAAGAAAAAAAAAAAGGCACAATGAATTCCAACTCGTTCATCTTTAATATGCACAGGAGTTGAAAAAAATACAGATGAGCCACCTTAAAGAGTGTTTAAATGGTAAAATTTATAAAAAGATACAAACAATCGGAGGCCAAAATGCGATCTGTCGCAGTTTTTTTTTTTCCATTGATTTTTTTTCTCAATCTTTTCTTCAGCAAGTAAAAATCTTGCAACCAGCAATAAGCTTGTATCCATTTCTGATACAAGACAAAAAATTTTATTCTTTAAAGTGGCTCGTTTTTTCTTAAATAAGTGTCTACATAAGTTCATGATATTCACACCTATGCAGGCCTTTGTTCATCAATAATAAATGAATAATTAAAAAAACAAAAAACACCAGGGCTGCCATTTGCCAAATCCTCTTCATCAGTAGTCTGCAGCCAAACCACCACTACATTAGTCCAAATGTAAATGTTTTCAATACATCCCTTTACAGTTGTATTGTACTGTCTGTTCACAACAGTTAGAAAGCTCATTGCAACACAATTATTTGCCCTCACAAAAAAAAAAGTACATTTTAAAACAAAGACAAAAAAAAAAGGCCCCAATTAACTGTGAATCAGTAACACAATGTTGTTGTTATTGTTCAGAAGTGTCCTGTCAAACGTCTAACGTGTTGCAGCTTTTTCGGTTTCATACTTTACACAAGTTTTTTTTTTTTTTTTTTTTTTAAGTTTGAACATTTGTGTTTTGTAGCAAATAAATCTACCAAACAGAAACAGCCAGGAGCTCCATCTTCCATTGCTTATGAATACATTAAGCGAATGTCGCTTTCCAAAGATGCCAAAATAATAATATTTATATAGGGACGACAAAAGTGTGCATATAAGACTGAATCAAAGCTGCAAATCTGGAAGCTCCACCACAGAAAAGAAACAAAATATAAATCACAGTTCATAATAACTTCTGCAAAGTTCTCTTTGTTGATGAGTTAAGCCTACTTTTATTTTAAACTTAGAGAAAATATACTCTCTCCTTGTGTGTTAGTGGGAGAGACATGACAACTTTTTGATGTTTGTCCTGGGTTGACCTTATGTGGTTATGAAGATGTAAAAAAAAATTATTTTTACTGAAAGAATTACTTATCTTCAAGTGTGTGATACTGGAAAAGAAAAAACAAATCCAGAACCTCATTTGTCGTTCCACAAACACTTCGAAAAGGGACAGTGGCATCCCTCAAAATGTCTTGAATTTATGCCTTAAGTGTAATGAATCCACTCGTTCCTCTTTTCACATGGCACCGGTGACACGTGAAGATTATACTTTTTTTTTCTTTTGGGATGGCTGCAGGTTAAGTGGCGCCACTGTACATGTGTATTGTTTTGTGCATTTTTTTTTTTTGTATTTTGTGTTATTTTCCCACTTTTAATATACAGGTCACAGTTCCATGATCACGTCATAAAAACAGAAAGAGAAGAATCAGTGCTAGCGTACATGCTTTGCACACAATTAAAAAAAAAAAAAGAACCCCGCTTGCTGGATGAACTGCTCCACAGACTAGTCCATAGACACATCGGAGAAAGGGGAAGCATGTTCCACATGGCTTAGCAGAGCAGAGGCTGGATGTCAATGCAGGGTGCCTGTCCTAGCGCTCTAGAATCTACATTGACTTTGGGCTGTGATGTCCTGGTAAGAGAAATTTGCCAGAAGGAAAGAAATAATAAACAACCAAAAAAAAAAAAAAGGATAACAGGTACATCTTTTTTCACTCCTATCTTCAAAATTGTCTGATATGATGGCTGGTAAAAGAACGTTCAGAAGTTTCTAGAAATGTTGATGCACATATATGACTTAAGTCTGTGTGTTTGCATGTGCAGGTGAGGATAAACAGCAGAATTTTTTTTTTCTTTTGGCAATTGCAGTATGATTGAAGAGGTTGTCTTGGTCCTCTTCTTAAGAAATGTATAGACTTCACTTCGACTTCTGGTGACGTTCATGAGAGAGATATTCATATCCTTCAGTGCAAGTTACACCTGTAGTTTTTATGCATCTTGATTGGTTTTGTGGTCAGGTTAGTGAGTTGCAGGCTGATAGGTGATGGTTGGATCGTGGTGAGGGGCGGCAGGGAACAGAGAGCAGCAGGAGATCCCGCCCGATTCAAATTATAACTCGGCTCTGTTAGAACTTGAACTCCTTGGTTTGGAGGTTGGATGCTGGGTCGAAGTTGAACGTGCCTCCTTGTGTGGCTTCAGGGATCAGACTCGGGTCCTCGTCAATCTAAAAAGGAAATATTTCCGTGTTATGAGAATAGAATGGAAGGCTGGTCAAATATCTGACTCATATCAAATGAAAAATATTTTTTAAAGAAATGCTACAGCGAGATACTCACATCATCTCCTGAAAAGTACTGATCGATGATTTCAAACGCTAGTTTGTAAATGTCCTCGTTTTCATGCTGCTGCAGGTTTTCAATCTTTTCCAGTCCTGTTGTACAAACAATGTGTAAATTCAGTTGGACATGATTTGGAAAGGCACACACCTGTCTATATAAGGTCCCACAGTTACCAGTGCATGTCAGAGCACAAACCAAGCTATGATGTCCAAGGAACTGTCTGTAGACCTCCAAGTCAAGATTTATCGAGGCACAGATTTCGGGAAGCGTACAAACAAATTTCTGCAGCATTTGAAGGTCACAATGAGCACAGAAGCCTCCATCGTCCATAAATAGGAAAAGTTTGGAACCGCAAGGTCTCTCCCGAGAGCAGAGCCGCCTACCAAACTGAGCAATCAGGGAGTTGAAAAGTCAGGGAGGTGACAAAGAACCTGATGGTCACTCTAAAAGTGCTCCAGCGTTTCTCTGTGGAGAGAGGAGAACCTTCCAAAGGAACAACCATCTTGGCAGCACTCCACCAATCAGGCCTGTAGTGGAAGGACAGTCAGGAAGCACAGGATGGAAGCTACTCCTCAGTAAAAGGTACATGACAGCCTGCCTGGAGTTTGCCAAAAGGCACCTGAAGGACTCTCAGGACATGAAAAACAAAGATTAAACCCTTTGGCCTGAATGTCAAGCGTCATGTCTGGAGGAAACGAGGCACCGCTCATCACATAGCCAATACCATCTCTATAGTGAAGCATGGTGGTGGCAGCATCATGCTGTGAGGATGGTTTTCAGCAGCAGGTACTGGGAGACCAGTCAGGATCAAGGGAAAGATGAATGCAGCAATCTACAGAGAAATCCTTGATAAAAACCTGCTCCAGAGCGCTCTGGATCTCAGACTGGGGCGACAGTTCATCTTCTAACAGGACAACGACCCTAAGCACACAGCCAAGATAACAAAGGAGTGGCTACAGGACTACTCTGTGAATGGCTGAGTGGACCAGCCAGAGCCCAACTTGAACATCTCTGGAGAAATCTGAAAATGGCTGTGCTCCCCACCCAACCTGATGAAGCTTAAGAAGTTGGAAAGAAGAATGGTAGAAACTGCCCAAAAATAGGTGTTTCAAGCTTATAGCATCAAACTTAAAGACTTGAGGCTGTATTTGGTGGCAAAGGGGCTTCAACAAAGTATTGAGCAAAGGCTGTGAATACTTATGTACATGTGATTATTTTTTTTATATAAATTTGCAAACACTTCTTTCATGTCGTCATTATGGGGTGGTGTTTGTTTAGAGTAAAATTACATTTTTGGAATAAGGCTGTAACATAAAATGTGGAAAAAGTGAATCTCTGAGAACACTTTCCGGATGTACTGTACATAAGCACCACCTAGTCTTTCCTCTTTACTGTATCCTGTTTACCTCCGCACTCCTCGATAATCTCAGCGATGGTGCTCGCCTCCTCGCCAGCCATAATCAGGATGTTCTTTAGGCCATCTAGAACCACCTGTACCACCTGCGAGTCCTTCACCGAAAGCAGGTTACAGAAAGGCGGGATCACGTTCTGCTGCACCAAGTACTCCACCTGTTATTTGCGGCACACAGGTAAAGGAACTGATACAGAGTTTATTGTGCATGTGTGTGTGTGTGTGTGTATCAAGATAACACACAAACCTGTTCTTTCCTTCCACTTATTGTTAAGTTGCTGATGGCCCATGCAGCCTCTTTCTGCGTGCCAAAATCGCCCTGGAAATAAGGTACATAAGGAAGAACTGAAAGCCTGTTTTTTTAAATATTAAGTGGTATTTTTAATACAAACTGAACTCCATTTGCAGCATTGGACACTGGACCATTATAAAGGAGACATGGTTGCAGAATTAGTGAAAGATAATTATAAGTGTCTTACTTTGGCCAGCTGGTGTATGATCATAGGGAGAAGCCCTGCATCTATCACAGCCTGCACCTGCTGCTGGTTCCCTGCGGTGATGTTGGACAAAAACCACACGGCCTCCTGTAGGAAAACACAGCCACACAAAAACACACAGTCAGACATTTGCATCCTTAGAAGAACTCATTAAACCCCCGAGGCAAAAATGAAGACCCTGTATACATGCAGCATCTTAAGTACAAGCCATTTTCCTAATCATATTCCTTGTTTATTAAAGTATTTGAATAATCTTTAAAAAACATTGCAAGTACAGGTTAATTACTTAAGCTGTACAATTACACGTTAAAAAAAAAAAAGTCCCGTCTCCAATCATGACGATTTGTAGACTAGCTATCTTCCAGTGAATATTATTTTGCAGGTATACATGCACCATGTTTATACCTGTTTGTGCTGTATGTGTACACACCTTATTGATCTTTTCTTTTGGGTGTGTGAGCAGATTGGGGAAGTGGGAAAGCACATCACAGTTGAGTACCACCTGAGTCTGCTCATCAGTCCCCGTCACAATGTTACCCACTGCCCTCAGAGCAGCCGTCTGAGTAAGAGAAAGTTAATGACATCATTATTTGCATGAAGACCAGCATGACATGGTGCAATTTCTTTAAGCAAAACTACATTTAAACCATTTTAAAAAAGGGAGTTCATGACTTGTCTGGACTTCCACTACATGTTTTACTATAGAACTGTTTGGGCAAAATAAATATTATAACTATTCAAGTGTATACCGATACTTTTCTATGCTGTGAACCAGTCAGTATGGCTTAAAACTTTAAAAGATTGAGGGCCTATGCTTTAAGATTACAACTATCGATACTCATGCCTAAGCAAAGCCCAAACACAAACATGCACACAAACACAGCTCCAAAAAAAAATTATATTACAACATTTTATTAAACGCTTATGTAATGGTTTCAGTCACATATTTTCAACAATAACCCATGTGTACTAGCTTGATCTGTTTTTTTAACCCAGGCTTGTTGCTCTTGGATGAGATCATCTGTTAAATAATTGGAATCTGGATGCATCTAATTGTTCACATTGAAGCCTGGAAAACATGCTATAAAATTTTTTATTTTTTTTACCTGAACTTTGACTTCTTGGTGGCTGAGCAGGGGAACAAGGAAGGGTACGACACCAGAGTCTATGACCATTTGTATCTGCTCATTCCCTCCATCTGTTAGATACGATAAAGCCCACACTGTATCTACAAGAATCTAGAAAGCAAAAGAGAGAGCAAGAATTATAAGATTAACCCACTTAGCCCGATGCAAACGTGTTTCTGTAACAGAATGACGAGTCCAGTGTACTTACATTTATGTCTGTGTGGTATATGAGTACACATAGGGCGGGGAGAATCTGTTCGAGAGAAAGACAAAAACTGTAAGCAGTGTTACATATATACTAATCTTTAGAGTTTATGACTTATGATAACCATCCCATCTAGAAGACTAATAGGTTAATATATATATAATTATTATATAATATATTAATAAGGTTTTTATATATATTAACCACATATGAATTAGACATCAAAACAGTTGCCTTCACACTTTACTTGATTTTTATAGTTTAAATCTATATCTTAATCTTTCCAAGCTGCATGCAGAGATATAAAAGGATTTCATTGGTTGTAAACACACATGAATTTTAGGGACTTTTCTTTCTTACAGTAAAAAGAAACACACACAGCTCACCTCTTGTACGGTTTCCATGGGTGGGGGTGGATCTTTGTTTCGGCACAAGTTGACGATGACCCAGGTGACGTTCCTCAGGAAGGTAATGGGGATAGAGGGATTGATGAACGATAAGAGAGGTTTGACCACACCCAGTGAAATGACGTAGTCTCGACACTGTGGCCCATCACCTGCATGAATCGCACACAAAGCAGCTTTCATTTAGTTCATCTCTATAGAGTCTGGTTATATGTAAACTTGGTCAGTTTACCAAGATTTCAAAAGGCTGAAAAGATCGATTCAATTTGGACTTGATTAAAACCCTGCAGAGTAAAACACGTATCCTATTTTGTTCAAAAGAAACTTGTATACACCATATTTATGTAAATTACACATTTTAAAACCTTTACTATTCTATAAATGTTTTTTTTAATAAATAAAGCCTTCACACAGTGCTGATGTCTGTTGTGCTGCTCCCGTCTCTCTACATTGTTCAGATAAACAAATTAATATCTATATCCAGTCAGTAAGTAGTTTTATGGATCAGTGTTAGCATTTCCAATTCTCAAAGAAATGAAGAGCGATCTTCTGCCACATCTACTTTGTTTGCTGATTTTCCATAAAATACAAAATATTTCATTACCAATGATGTTGCCCAGAGCCCACACGGCCTGTTCACACACATTCTGATGAGGGGAATGGAGCAGTCTCAAAAACAAGGGAACAGCATCTAAACACACACAAAAAACATGAAAAAGACAGCATGAGAGGTCAGCTGAATCTCAAGTTCACATAGCAGAGAGAAATGCCCAGGGCCTGGAGGACAGCCATCTTACTAGATTTGACCACAGCCTGCGTCTGTGCAGAGGTCCCTGACGCGATGTTGGTCAGAGCCCAGGCAGCCTCGAACTGCAACGAGGGACTAGAGAGAGAGAGATGAAAAAAAGAGAAGGGTGGACAGTTTGAAAAATGATAATGAGAGAGATCAAAGGGTCACTAGTAGCTCCAGACATCCTACACACCCAGATACAATATGTAAATCTCCATGGGCCATGTGTGCTCCATAATGATGTAAAACTCACAGGAAACCTATTCTTCATCACACTTGGTATATGCATATTAACTTATGTCGAAGGGCATAATCAATCTTTATTAGGTACCAAATAATGCTTCATGTACACCTCATCCATTTGCATGTTGAACATCCTATTTTAGATACAGTGCCTGTTGCTTTAAGCACAAGATTTTGGAGTGTGGCTACAAGGACTTGTACCAATTCAGCCATGCCCTCAGGGAGTTCACTTAGTTCCAGTGAACGGAAATTGTAATGCTACAGCATAAAATATACATCCTATAAAATACATCCTACAAGAGCATGGACAGCTTCAAACTTTGTAGCATCAGTTTAAAGAAGATCCATAAATTGGTGTGATAGACTCATATGGTGTAATTGGTTCCTCCACTAAATGTTCTAAATGTTGATTAGACTAGGATTGATGTGATGCTCTGGTCATGAGGACATTTGGTTGTAATAACAAAATATTTAGCAATCTTGGATTATAGAAAAACCTAAATCTTTATTTGAAAAAAAAAAATAAAATGGCAACAGAATGAAAAAACAAAATCATGTCTGAACACAAGTCCTTCTCTGTGTGTATGATGCTGTAGGGCAGAAGAAGTAGGGCTACACTAATCACGTGAGAGAGAGAGAGAGAGAGAGAGAGAGAGAGAGAGAGAGAGAGAGTGTAAGTGATTGAGTGAAGTGGGAGGGGATTAAAAAAAACTAAAAAGCACATCAGAATGAAGAGCACACTAATCTCCTTCATGCTCCAAATGATCTTTCGGTTCACTCCCGCTATCCATCCATTCACTCATCTCTCCATCCATCCAACCATCTCTCCATCCATCCAACTTGTTCAATCATCTCAACTTACTTGTCGTCCCTCTCGAGGCATTTGACGAGGATGGGCAGGATCCCAGATTTTATCAAGTCATCGATCGGAGGGTTTCTGTCACTGGAGAGTAGTTTTCTGCTCACAAATACACCACATAATTAAGAACATGGAACAGATATTAATTGATTATCCAAATCAACATCATAACCTAAACAAGCCAGCGTTTCTAACCTGGCTGCTTGTACAGCACTGAGCTGTACTACTGCATTGTCACTCGTGGCATTCTGAAAGACAGAGAGAAACTGGGTGAGGCAGAAAGAAAGCGTACTATTGGCAAACAGGAGCAGAATGTATGGTCTGTGTGGCATTTATAAAGTTCCACCTCCACCAACTTTCTATAAAGTCAAATCTCTTGCCCACCACCATAATCCCATCATCACATTGAGGCACTTACCTGTAAGATGGCATCTAGCGTTACATTTTGCTAAAAGAAAGAAAACGAGAAAAACAGAAAAGCAAGAAATATGATGCTTGTGTATAGTGAATGCAGAAAAAAAACAAAAACATCAAGGACACTAAAAGATCAAGCGTATTGTACAATTCATAACATGACTATTCATAACCATTAATGCAGTGCCACAACAGACAGAAAGAACAATAGGATAAAAAAAAAAAAAAAAAAAAGAGCGAGAGAAAAAATAAAAAAAATAAAATGCAATGGCTGGATTGTGCAGAAAGTCACGAGGAGATCCTCACCCCCTTGAAGTCGGCGTCTAAGTCGGAGTCCTCGAGACTTTCATCCTGTGGAACGTTGCGCTTCTTCAGTAGGTGCTCATCCCTCTTGTTCTGTAGGAAAGTGATGATATTTACAATATTTTTACAAATATGTGCACTACTACATGTGCACTTGAGTGGTCAATTATACTGCACTAGCATACATTTTATACATTCTATTAAATCATGAATATCTCACTTCAGAATAAATAAAGGAAAACTTAGCACAATATTACCAAAAGATAACCATTTACACACACTCTTCTCAGACTGTGACAGCTTTAAAATGTAATCCATCATTTCAGATTGAATGAAAAGTTGTTAGATTTCCTTCTAAACCGAAAGTGAAAAAAAAAAAAAAAAAAAAAAAAAAAAGAAATTTTCACAAGAATACACATAATTCACAACAATCCAATACCTGTTATATTTGGCCTCTGAAATGATTCATCATCCTTCCAGAGTGCATCTACTGTGTGGTATATGATCTTACTGTTGTTGGGAATTTATGATTGGAGGAATGCACAAGTATCTCTCTGTACCATACACACAAAGCATCCACATTCCTATTTTTCCCCCCAAACTGCCTTTTATAGACAAAATCCACTGCTTCACAGATCTGCTGTTAGCCTCAATACTGGCTGCTGTGCAAAATCCTGCTTCCTGTCAAAACATGCTCCAGCAATGATTAGTCTAACATCTGAAACAGCTGCTAGATTGGAACAGTTCTGTGGGCCGAAGAGTCCTGCACACTGAAGCATTCACTGTGGGCGAGCTCAATGACGCGGACGTCATTTTTTCTTGTCAGTGACGGCATAGGCTTACAAAGAAATCCCCCACCCCCACTTTGGACAATCAGGCCACACCTCACATGCTTTTGCTGTCTGCATACATGCAGCTTTTCAAACAAGTGAATTCTACAGTCAAAAATGTGAAGCCTCGTTCAGAAGGAGCTAAATCAGTGCTGATACACAGGGGTTCTTACATTAAGTTTGTCGAGTATGCGTCACCGCTTACTGGCTTCGTTAGCAAACTGCCATTATTGAAAAAGGATAAGTCAAGACAAGTTTATTTCTACAGCGCTTTTCACAAGGTACATTTGCTTCAAAAAGGCTTTACAGAATTCAAGCGTTAAAGGTGAGCAATGTGTATTTATCCCTGATGAGCAAGCCATGGCGACTGTGGCAAGGAAAAACTCCCTTAGATATTATAAGGAAGAAACCTTGTGAGCAACCAAGAGTGTGATTATAGTCTTTAAACAATACAGAACACTGGAGAGTGACAACTAACTATAAGGAGCAGAATCACTGAAGGGAAACTCTGGATCCTAATTTGACATGAACTCAAAACCGTCAGTGAAAACGAGCTTGCAAGAGTAAAAAACAAACTCTAAAAAAGTCTGCAAAGAATGTATACTGACAACAGACCAGAGACTGGAGGTCGACTGATTTTTCTGATACTGATAGCTAGGTTGGATTTTACTCGCCGATTGTTGAATAATCAACTGTTAGATTTTAAAATGGTTACTGGATAAAAAAAAATAATAAAAAAAAAATTCTCTGTGCAGCGCGCAGTCTAGCGTGTAAAAACAAACAGCATGTGGCATCGGTGATTCTCCCCTGGATGCTGCTCTCGTAATGACAGTGGACCGGAATTTGTCGACTACTTCCAACAACTCCATGCCACATTGCCAACACTGAGAGCCCCTGATGATCAGGTGTTTCAGCTGTCCATATACAAGGTGAACAGATACTTGACAAACACATGGAAGGCTGCAACAGAACAGCTAGGGGAAGTCTGATGATGCTGCTGCTGGACAACCACCCAAATAATCCGAAGCAGAGAGATCATTTATGGCACCCATCAAAGCCAGCAAACCTGAGAATTATTGAGTCACTTCAGTTTACCTACCAGGGAACCCACTTTGCAAAAGATAACCCCAGACATGGCCAACTTGACAAGATTAAAGGTTATGATAGAATGTTTAATATCTTATGGAAGCTCACCACCAAACACAGGTCTTGGAGAAAGCTGGATCCTGGTCCCCCTCAGAGCTACAATCCAATAAATCTAATCAGGATGTATGATCACAACTGCACCACATTCACCCTGAACATTTGTACTCTAGATAGTGTTGTGATCAGCCTAGGACTGTACTGCTCACATACATAAGAAACTCTAATGTGGTAAGCCTGATCCACAAAGACAAAGATCACTTACACAAAGAGGAAATAAAACATCTACTGGACTGATACACTGAAAATAACCAACACCTCCAGCTCAGCAAGATTTAGAAGTTCATTGGTGACTTTATGAAGCTGAACATGAACCAAAGACTGCATATGAACAGGTTCTTGCTGTTTACATAAGTCGAGACTTTTCATGAACTCGCCTCACCTTCACCCTCATCAAGAAAGCTCTGGAGGACAAGGAAGATCAACAGACCACATCCTCACCAATGTAGAAAACAAACTGACCAACTGCAACACAGACTTGTACAGAAACACCACTGTGTTTCTAACCTTAAGCTTAACCATGGGTATCCATCAGGTTAACTCTTCCAGGCATAAAGAACATTTACACACACTGGTTTGTAAAATGTCAAGCTGCTAGTTTCCACTCTTCACACACATTTCCACCAGTACAGGATGTGTTGCAATACCATTATCCATAACAGCCAGGATTGTGCAATATGCTTGTTATTCATGCAATCGAGACTGTATGCATAATGATTATCCCTGACTAACCCAAACTGTTTTCATCATATGCTACAAAACAGCATTACCTTCACCACCTTTTGCACACTTATTGCAGCATGTATGATTGTGCACTGTTGTCCTTGCCTTGCATTACAGCTGTTACACTACAGCAGTGTATCTGCACTGTATTGTATACCGTTTGTGTTTATGATGCATGCTGCACAAGAGAGCAGTAAGTAAGATTCTTGTTATGCAGCACTGTATAATGACAAATAAATTGAAGTGAAGAGCAGAGAGGCCAATATAACCCCCAGGGGGCTGTGCAAGAGTCCTCTTTCTCAGCTTCGGCCAACAACAAGTGCCTAAGAAGTGGAATGAGGGAAGCCCTGACCCAAATACTGCCAGCCCAAGTGCACGCTCCATTAGCAACTGTGCTTAATATATAGAGAGGCCCAGGCTGGGAAGGGAATTAATCAGGTAGAAATAAACACCCACAGTGGTAGAACACACCAGTAGAATATCATAACTCCAGAAGGTCGCAGAAAAAAAAATAAAGCACCAAGTACGTTGGCAAATTAAGTAAATAGAAACACTATATATGAAACAAAAATTGGGTGATATCACCCAAATGAGGATGGGTTCCCCTTTTGAGTCTGGTACCTCTCAAGGTTTCTTCCTCGCCACAGTCACCCCAGGCTGCTCATCAGAGATAAACACATGCCATTCACTTTAATTCTTATATTCTGTGAAGCTGCTTTGAGACAATGTCCATTGTGAAAAGCGCAATAGAAATGAACTTGACTTGTATTCAAATAACAAAACAAAAAAAAGAGTTTTGAAATGAGTGCTGCTCAATACTGCTGTGGTCAAAATACAGTATAAAGATTTTGTCTTGAAAAAGAAAAAAAAAAGCCTTTTCATTTCACAAAAAAAAATATTTTAGTGGAGTCTGAGTAAAGGAGCCATTTGAGAGGTGAACTATAATTGCTGTTAAAGTGATTCACCGAAAAAGTCATGCTGCTTTTTGTGAAACTACAGATCCGGCGGCCGATCACAGCTAATTGGATGAAACTGAAATTGGGTTTTGAGGCCTTTCATGTGTCTTTGATATCTATATTATTTTGTGCTCCTTTCAACACTATGCATCTTAACGTTAAAACGGTAACGGAGCTCAGATGTGTGTACTTTGTGATATGATCTTCCATGTTAGTCATCTGAAATACAACATTAACCCAGCATTAATACAGCTAGTGGGGTAACTTATTTGCCAGTTGGAATAGTGTTACCATGTTAATACTGCAAAGTAAAACTTCAGGGACAGAAGAAATGTAAACAAAAAAAATCAAACAGGAAAAAAAAATAATAATAAATCTGCAAAATCGTATTCATTTTAATATTTATTAAGGTGTTTTGATAGCACCATGATAAATATCAGATTTAAATCATACAAATATATATTTAGATATAGATATTTTTTAAATCACCCGAGTTTGAGCTTGTCTGGGCCAAATAACATCTATACCAATTTGAATATTTCTCACAGTACAGTTGCTGACTCTAATCTTTTAAAGCTGCTGTATGAAACATTAGCAATTCTTGCTAAATTTTGACAGATGTCACCTGCTCCCCCATCCACCTCATCCTCACCATTTAAACCCGTCTCTACCTAAAGATAGAAAATTAACTGCTTATATGGAACGAAGATTCAGATTTCAGATTTACACGCCCCAGTGTAGATAATTTGCACTTATATCACAAAACGGTTTGTCTGGATTAAAGGTCTGCAACTAAGCATCACACTTTTATCAAGGAAATTCAAGCAAATTATACATGTACCTCAAGACCGGCAAAAGCTGTTGCATTCTGTCTAAAAAGTGAAGTAGTTGTACTATGCTAAGTGATCATTTTACAATTGACCAAACCTCAACCTACAAAACCCAAGTGAGGTTGACTTTTGCCTTCACATACCCTTCAAATCTCTCAATTTGTCTCAAGAGCTCACTTTGGTTTCACATTTTCCTGGACTGTTTTTTCACTACACACTCCGTTCTCCTCTGGTTTCACGGTAATTAATCAGGGTGGACTTCAAACTTGAACATTAGCCATATTTACTGTAGCCTCCATAAAACACATCAATGACTATTGAAATACTAAGCTAATCTCTTACTTATTAAAGCAAGCCTATACTTGTATTGGCTGCCCGTATGTGTATGTTAAAATAATTGGTTACTATGAAGCTTTCCCAAATTGTTCAGTCCAGGCAGTGATGAAGTAAATGTAATTCGTTACTGTACTTCAGTTGCTTTTTCGAGTATTGGGAAGGCTAATTTGGAAGACTTCAAGACTTTTCATATCATTTCATATTTTACCTACTGTACCTACTTTTACTCAACTACATTGTGTGTCTAATTTGTAGACCAGACAAAGCTGTATTACAGGAGCTCAAAACCGTCCTGTAATTGTGACCCTGACACAAAGCACACACTCCAGATGACTACACACGATCTACTGTCACAAACATAAGTGTAACAGATCATGAAGGTGAATCATGCTGAACTTAGATAAAAGGTTTCTATGTGGTCTCTCCTCTAGTCCACATACCCACCCACACCCACACCCACACCTCCACCCAACTGTAGCTGCATTGCATCACAAATTCTCTGATCATCCTCGACGTTTAATGACAAGAAGAGGAAAAAAAACGACCTTTAGTCGTGCGCCTCTTTAATTGATCTAAGCAGTTAAAGACACGCCGATGCGATCAGGCAAGATTATCGAGGGACGTGACAAAATGTGTATGCCTGTCATTGGTACACGTGTGTAAGCTGAGAAATGGCAAGAATTAATTAATAGAAAAAGGTTAAAGGTGAATTGGATTTGAACAGTGATGAGCATCGAGATTCACAACTCCAGTCACCGCAATAACATCCGAGGTCATTTTCATTCTCAGAACCAGTTACTGAGTCACTGCTATTACATCAACAGGGGGAGGCCACAACACGCTCTATTTTTATCCAGAGTCGTTGTCCAACAAGCATCAAGCAGACCTTAGCTGCACTCGGATTAGCTTGACATTTCACAGAAGAATAAATAATTATAGCTGGAGATTACGTGTCCTCCTGTCTCTAAAGAAACAATAATCGCTTCCAAGGCGTTTTGAGGAAGCTAAACTTCTTACTTACCTTTCTCAGTTCGACTGTTACTTCGTTACGATGTCTTCGCATAGTCTGAAAAAGAAGAAAGTGCAAAGGTCAATGTAACGCAAAGACACGAGACAAATACGTGAAACGTTTAAATCGGCTAATATTAGACGGGAGGGGGAGCGGGGGGGTAATTTATTTTTCAGGGTGATTCATGAAATAAAATTTCTTCAAAACTTCTATCATAAAAAACCTTTGTACAGTCTATGAATCAACTAGACATATTTCCAGCAGCTTTCCGTTCTTACAAAGCTGCAAGGAAAGATGGGAAAAGGCAAAATAAATGTCTAGCAGCTGCAGCTTTCAATATAAAAGCCAATTTATTCTGCTCAATTTATGATTTTACATATTTATGCATTTTTAAAATGAGAGTAGTGGTCAATAAACCAAGGTAAAACCAGGCAGCAAATTTTTTTTTATTCCATCCTGAATTCACAGGGGGGAAAAAGTCCGTATTAACCGTTTTTCAGAGTTGAAGGGGGGAAAAAACGTGTGCAATTATAGCGTAACGTAGCAGATTAAGAGCCCAGAAAAGGCTATTCCATTTAAGAAAAATTAGAGAGCGGCGATTTTATAATACGCCTGAATCATTAGTGCAGGTCCAGGCCAGGACGAGAGCTGCTTATAACAAATGAGGTGTAAAGCTGCATCTGCAATGAGATGAAAAACAAATCCCAGTCTGGCCACTCTGCAGAACAAAGCGGCATCCAGCCGCTGTAGTCATGACGACCAGAGAAGCCCCACAGCCGCTCAAGTCTGGGGAAGTGAAAGAGCTACTAATAAACCAATCACATGTTGCACAGATTCATTTAGAAACCTTTTCACACTTGGTTTACTCAGTATTTAGTAGCAAGACGACTTCACTACGGGTTCCTTTCTTGAGGCCGGGTAGCACACATTACTTCTGGCACTTGTTCATCTTTTAAATATTTCCCATAAGCACTGGCAGGCAGAATGTTGTTTTGTTTACTATTGTATGTTATATATTTACACCCAACTACACACAGACGCTGTGTTTCGGGGATGTTGGGCATCCTGTGCAACAGAAATACCGTAGACTCTCGACCCATCAGCACTGTCTGATCTTTTTGTACACTTTTCTGGCCTCAAGCTTCATTTTAATGATTGTGTTTCATTGTACTTCTGTGTGCTGGCTTTTGACAATGATTTATTAAAGCAGGACAAACTCAGAAAATTAAAAAGCTTTTTAAATGCCTTGATTTTTTTATGCAGTTTCCAAAATGACACGTTTTTTGTTTATTTGAATAAACTTCGGGAAAAAGAAAACATATTGCAACAAAAGTAACAGCACCATCCACAGCGCAAACAAGAGCTTATAACTATTTTCTATAGGTTGTTATGTAACTATTTTTGTCTCACATAGTGAATCTTCTTTCGCAACTTGTAAATCATCTTTGTGACATGAAATGCTACTGCAACTTCTCGAATCAGAGTTCCTTTCTTGTTAATGTCGCATTCGAAAATATACAAAGGATAACTTTGTATCTTTAAATGAATTATACAGGATATACACGTATCAGCTCAAATTTAAACATGCATTCACTTTTGAATTCGAAAATGTTGACTATACAGTTCGCTGTTCGAAAATTTACATTACTCATTCGAGTTAGCCGCCAAGCTGCCAAACACGCAGGGTCAATTTTGTTGATCTGAAACATGTTGATCTGGACTTTGTACAACCCTCCACCAATCAACATATTAAAGGGTGATGAGTTCAAATCCCAGAAGCACCAAGCTGCTACTGCTGGACCCTTGAGCAAGGCCCTTAACCCTCAAATGCAGTGTTGTATTTAGTAAAATAACTAAATTACTCAATAGGGCATCTGCCAAATGTAAATATCTCTGAAGTGACATACAAAGTATCAGTATTCAGTCCTTGGCAAAGTGGATTAAAATATAAAACAAGATACCTGTACATGTTTGCTGACACGGCTCTGGGGAGTCAGTTTTTGGTGTCAAGTCAAATGGTCTGTTTTTTGTGAATGCGTGTTTTGTTACTAAACTCTCTTGAAAAGGCTGTTTGCTGTCTGACTTACTAGACTAGTTTGCATATTAATTCAAATGTAGCCGGTTGCCGTGTGGCTGAAACGGCAGCTCTGTGCCACGGGAAATCAATAATCCCCAGTCACTTTTGTCGCTTGGTAGTGCAAATGGAAGCTGAGCACTTAATTTCATATAAAAAAACAAAAACAAAACAAACAAAAAAAACAGCTGGTTTATGACAACCTAGTTTACAGGCTTATTAACATTATAACGTTGTTCAGAATTATACTGGTGTGAGTAAGGACGGGTATGAAAGAGGGGGAGGCAGCTCTGGTATGAACATGTGGAGATTCCACGCATGGGGGACGAAGTGAGAGATCAGGTTTGGTCTTATGACTGGGCATCTTAGTTCATGTTACATTCCTGGGGCCCAAGCACCAACCTGAGCAAACTAAATGCCATGGACATGACTACCAGACAAATTTGACCTTATAAAAAACACTTCTAAGAGAATACTTTCAATACAGTGCTATAATGCAGTAGTGCAACTATAACCACAAAAATTAAAACAGACATGCTAATGGTTAAACACACAAAAAAAAAGCAGAGAGTTAGGAATCTCAGCGCTTTTATAAATAAATAAAAAGCTAAAGATGTTTGCTAAGAACGCCATACAATCTTCCTGATCATAACTAGCAAATATTTCATCTAAAACAATCCAAAACAAAAAATGTAATCCCAGGAGTAGCACCTGAAGCACCAAACCACTGACTTGCTCTTTTATGCAAATTAAGTAAATACTGACTATGTTTATAAACAACAAGACATAGGTTAACACATTTACGACATGAATGAAGCATTGCTGAGTCCCTACAGTCTATCATACTAATGTGCATATACTGTATACAGGCAACATTGTGTGTGTGTGTGTGTGTGTGAGAGATGGACGAGAGAGACGAGAGAGACGAGTCAGACTTAAAAGTGAGCTGAAAAGCAGAGCAAAGCAGTTGGGAAACACTACATAAACCAGAGGCCTGAAGCTTCCCCTAGTGACATGACAGCTTGGCACTGCTGAGCTGTACATAATGACACACAGTGTGTATCTGTGTAAGAATGAGAGAATGAACGTGAGTGTTTGAGATCGCTGATAGTTTGTGAACACATGCCGGATGCGGTAATAACGAGGAAAAAAATCCAATACAGCTTTTTCATAACAGCTTTTTCATCGCCCAAGATTCTTTAGCCCAAGAGGGTGAGTTGCGATAATTTCCATCTTTCTAGCAACTGTACAGCTATAAATATGGGGCAATCTTTGTGATAATGAAGTTAAGTAAATATTGGAGTGCTGGATTAATGAACAAATCAAAAACGTTTTTAGAACGAGTCAGGATGTGTGTAAATTAATCTAATTCATGAAATGGTGTCAATTTAGACCAGATTCTTCAGTCAACGAATCAGCATCAATGTGAAAAGTGTATCCGTAGACCTTAATCTACTTTGTCAGTGCTTGTGGAGTCCATGCTCACACCAGCCTAAAGACCTTGGAATTCCTAACTGGTAGAAAAGAAAATGGGAAAGACTTCTTTACATATAGATCAGATGACATCAGTATGTGCAGACACAGTAAATAGATCAAACTAACCAGAAAATAACAGCTTTCACAGAGATGCTTCATGGAGCGAACGTGACAGCATCATGAAGCGAATCTTGTGAAAACTATAGCCTGCCACTCTTAAAAAAATAAATAAATAAATAAATAAAAAATACTGGAACAGCTGAAACGAATAAGTGGTGGATTTTTCTTACTTTACCCATGCGCATACTAGCTTGTGCTCTTCAAAGTGACAAACCTCTCATGTCTTTTACAGCACCAGCTTGTGTTGCCTCACGTGTGTTTTACACAAGCATTAAAGGAAAACACTGCTGTTTTCACAAAACAATCTACTTATTGAAAGGGTAGTCCATGAGCGATTTCACACGTAAATTTGCTATAGGTTAAATATGAGATGCTTGTAAAGCCATGGACTACTGCAAGTACTGTGTGTTTAATATAAGACTGTCCATGCATGTGCTGCTGGAACCACATCTAATCTTTAGTCCCTTAAAGGCAAACTTCGACGAACTTGTACACATATAATATATATTCACTGTAGTAAGATTGCTTGTGAGATCTCTCTCTCTTTAAATAGCGTGTTGCGCATAAAACCACCATCATCATCTTTCTACCAATGACGGCGTGTCAAGCAGTAAATGGGAAGCAAATGCCTAAATGGGAAAGTGAAGAAACTTTGAACCCCCTGCGTCACGTGATTCATTCGAGTTGAACAATCGAACCACAATGCACATTTGTATAGAAAAATAAAGGTGATCTGAGAGCATTCGCTCCATCAAAAGGCATTGGACTTTGGATCGAAAGGTCACAAGTTCAAATCTAAGCTCCTCCAAACAGTCACTGGTGAATCCTTGAGCAAAGCCTTTAGCCCCCAGTTGTAAGTCGCTCTAGATAAAAGCGTCAGCCAAATGCCATAAACGTAAATGGTAGGTACATTTGTAACAAACAATTTCCCTATTGGAGCAATAAAAGTATTCTGAAGTGGGGAAATGAAGAAACGGCGAAACCCCCTGCATCACGCGATTCATTTAAGAGATCGTTCGGACCACCATTCACATTTACCCCAGTTCCGATATGCGAATCATAATTTCTCTCATCTTTCTAAATGGTGTGTTATGCATAAAACCACCATCATCTTTCTTCTATTTTTGCATGTTAAGCAGTACCAAATGCATAGGTAGGGATGTGAAGGAAACGTCGAACCCCCTGAGTCATGATTCATTCAAGCTGGACCACCATGTTCATGGTCTGAAAGAATAAAAATCATAAGAGCACGCAGTACATTCCTGCTCCGATATACAACTCTCTTTTTTTCTCTCTCTCATTTTTCTTCATGTCTACAAATGGTGCATGCACAACATGTCATGGATAAAACCACCACAACACCTTTCTTGCATGTCCAGCAGCAAATGGGAAACAAATGCCTAAGTGGGGAAGTGTAGAAACGTCAAACCCCCTGCGTCACGTGATACAATCGAGCCAATCGCATGGACCACCAAGCACACACATGGGCAGAGAGAATACAAGTGATCTGAAAGCACGCAGTTCTGATACACGCCTCATCAGTAACACGAATAATTATATATTTGTTTTCATTTGGCAGAGGGTTTCATCCGGAGTGACTTGGGGAAGAGAAGACAATCCGATCGCAGAGTAGATCTGACCCGGATTGGTGGTGGTGGGGGACGTGGGGCGACTCTCTGGCAGGGTCGAGACTCTCAACCTTCTCATGATTTTTATGGGGTATCATTACAGCTGACCTACTAAACTACCCCGAGCTGAGGTAGTTAGTACCTCAATACTGACTCACACTGCTGGTTATTATTTTATAACCGCCAATTAACACAATTAAGGTTCATATCGTGTTTCAGTGTTATGATACAAACCTCTACTATGCGATGTTGAGTCGGTATACCGATCTCTCTCTCACACAGCTAGCTCGCTAACCAGATAACCGGCTACACTAAAAGCGCGAGCTAGTTCGCGTTAGCCGCGTTGAGCTAAATAAACTCGAGCTCAACGGTCACTGCGAGATAAACACACACATTTAATTTGGTTTATAGGTAAATATGTATATAAAATATAACCCTAAATAAATCAAATATAAAATTAATAATGTTCAATGCACCGAGTGATGCGTGTGTGTGTGTGTGTGTGTGTGTGTGTGTGTGTGGGGACGCATCAGCTGTGGAAGTGAGGCCTTTGGCGGTAGGCCGCACCCGCCGCTCCGCACGCTGCACTGAGGCAGGTTCCGGATTCGCACCGCTGGAAAAAAAAAATAACCCTCCACCCCGAACTACTACTACAACAACCCACGGGATCAACAAGGCCCCTCTGTCTCACCTCGACATCCCGGCCCTTGTTTTTAAAGCTCTTAATGCGGTGGTTCTCCAAGCCGGCGTTTTCTGCCATGGCTGCGCGTGTGTCCTCTCCGTGTGCAAGTCCGACTCGCGGAGCTTCGCTCAGACACCCAACTCGAGAAGCGAACCGCGGACCAACAGACGTGACAGCATTCTGTTTTTTTCTCCCACCGCTATTCCGCCTACTCCCGCCTCCTCGGTGGTTGATTGGCTCGCTTGCAGGCAGCTGGAATTCGATTGGATCGCTTACGGTTGTCCGCTAGGACGTGAGGCAGTAGCCAATTACAGCGCTGGAAGTGGAATAATCCAACGAATCACGGCGCAGGAGGCGGGATTATACGGAATGTATTGGGAAACGAATGACGAATTCGACAGAACGGGCAGGAGAGCCGAGAAAGGGGAGGAGCAAAGTCACGCTGTGTGTGTGTCGGAATTATTAAACTTTTTTTTTAGACATATATAAATAACTTTTTTTTCTGTTAAAGTAATACACACCCGGCTATATTAAAATGCGTGGCTGGTATGCAGTTATTGCATGGCGGAAACTGTTTACGTCAGTCCTGCGTAGATGTTGCGCATGTTCCGCCAGATGACTCGCTTGTCCTGCGCCGAAATGTGTACGAGGATGCGTCAAAACGCAATTTAAACATTTGTATTTATTTATTTATTTATTTATTTTTGCAGTAGACTGGTTTGAAATAACAGGATTAGATTTTTTTTGTTTTGTTTACAATCTAAAAACAATTTACTACAGAATGTGGAAATAATAAAAAATTGCAGCAACTAGCAAATAATATTTTTATTACTGTCCTAACATTCATCACACACACACAACACCTGATATATCAGTGCACACAATACCTTTAAATGGGATCTTTATAATAACTTAAAACAAAAATAGAGCAAACCATATAATAGATAAGCACAGCTTTTTTCCTGCACCTTTTACAGTGTGAATTTGTTTATTACATGGTCATTTGCATTGAACAAGCACGTTTATGGAGACATAAAAAGTTACAAATGTTAGACAGCATGTAGTGAATTAACTGATTTACATATTTGGTGAAACCGTATGTTTTGCACATATGTACTGTTGGAGAAAAAAAAATCTTAAATTAAGACATGGCTTGTTTTGTACTAATGCAGTACATTGATTTTCAATAGTTTATAAATAGGCACGAAATACGATTCCAAATTTGGAAATTTTCCTCATATTGGGGGGAAAAAAAAAAAAAAAAAAAAAAAAAACCATTCACATTTTACTTCAGGTCAGTTGTAATGTGTCTTGTCAGTTGATTCTGATTCACAACCTTGTTTAATGGAATAATTTATATTAAGATCAGATTAGCACTGTTTAAATAATTTTTTTAAACAGCATTTACTTTATAATCCAAAACAAAGTGTGAAGAATTTGGAGGATTCTGTGCAGATACACTAATTAGAGACCTCCGAATGCAAAAATCTGGGCAAAGCTGAAGTGTTCTGACTGCCAATATGAAACAATTCTAAATCATCAAAGAAATTACTGAAGATATAACACTGGTCAGTTGCACTTTTGAACTGGCAAAGTAAAGTGCCAGCCACATAACCACGAGCATACTGTTCCTCCAGAGATGTAGTGGTGGGAAAAGACAACAAATTTTATCTGGAAAGCTTGCTGCTCAGAGTCGCCTGAGGATCAGAAGATCTGCTGCTCAAAGAGAATCTTTTGGTAGCCTTGAGGAGGGGAATGGTAGAAATCACTGAACTGGCAATCCAAAATTGCACTGTCATCCACTGCATGATGCGAAAAAACACAAAGAAATTATTTAGAACGTGTCATTCACAGTACTGAAATAACAATACAGTGCTTCTCATGCTGCCTGGTACCTCATCGTTGCTGAATTCTGATCATGCAAAATTATTTTCTGTAATAGCAGACAAATTATACTTCATGTGCTCGTTCTAATACGTTATTGTTTCTTTAGTAGGAGCTCAATCACAGGTTATTTTTTATGTCGGGTGCACATAACAGAAGTCTATTTATCTATAGGTTTTCTGTAGAAGAGTCTTCAGAACAGAGCGCCTCGCACTTCCTGGTATCACAATGATACAGCCGGCTATGCATTTCTGTCTAAATAATTTCAAGGAGATAAAAAATTATAGGCTGGCAAGTGAAAAAACTATTAAAATTGCTATAATGTACATAAAAATATGAACTAAACTTATTTGTATAAAATGCAACTAGAAATAAATTGAAAAAAGTTGTTTTGTTAAAAGCATTGAGAATTGCAATTGTTGGCAAACTGTTATGAAATTATTGTACATTATTTTTTATTGTAGTAATGTAACAGTAACTTCATTTGATGGACAGCATCCTGTCACAGTCCTGTCTAGTTACCTACAAACACCACAAGCCACTACTTTTTAAAATGGACAGACGGACGAATATCTAAAACAACCTCATGTCTTCCTTTACATTATTCATACAATGTAAATATTCCCAGATCAATAGTAATAATAATATAATAATAATAATAATAAACGTCATTATATTACATCTGTGTAACTTTCAAATCCAGATGCTCTACTACAAACAGGACAGTAAAGATTCATACAACAATGTAGCAAAATGCAGGAAATGCACACTGTTTTACTCAATTTTAATATATTGTTTTTTTTTTTACAAATAAACCCTTTATAGACACTATTCATGTTCCTGTTCTATAACTAGATTAGGCAGGTAATTGTTATATGCCTCTCATCAGTGTACTAAAAACTGCATTTCACTGAATAGTTCACTTTACAGGTTACAGTGATTAAAGTTCACTAATGCAATGGCTAGATATTATTTTTTAAACTCCTAGTACAATGCTATTCAGCTAGCTGGCACTATTTAGCTACCTATTTTGGTTAAGCCACAGTAGACCTTTGTGCAGCTACAAAGCAATTCCATGATAGCAGCACACTATTTGCCTATTTAAGTTAATCATTAATGTAAAGAATACGTGAGATGTAGAAAATCTTGTAAAATCTAAGACACTAGTGCGAGTCACAAAAGAGGTATTAATCTTATTTAACACCTAATATAATATAAAAAAAAATGCAATGAAATCACTCGTTTTAGCTCTTTATATACGTGTGAACTGAGATTCATAACATGATTTTTTGCAGAAGAAATGTATGTCACTGAAAAAGCTTCAACAACATGCCGCCTCACCATATACTACTGGGAACACTGTTCCTCGAATGCCTGATGCTGGACAGTTCATGTTCTTCCCGTTCAGGTATAAATTCATCTCTACGTGGTCGTACGAAACGCCCTGCACATGAACAGAGATAAAAGATAAAATAAAAGGGTAAAAAAAAAAAAGTGCTTGAACAAATATATAATCATTCTGAATTGTTGGCAAATAGCTGAGGTATAATAGAAATAACTGTTAGTGGAATACAATTAATAATAATACAATTTATTTATAGGCGCCTTACATCACACTCAAGGACACCTTTCATACAATAAAACAAACAATTAAAAATAACAGTTTAAAATAATGAAACACATACAACCAAAAACACGTCCAAATGCAATGTCAATAATGCGCCTGCCTGAAAAGATGTTATTTTCCAAGCAAGATTAACTCCAGAGTGTTAAGAGACCACATACTGGATTTTATTACACTAAACAGATACTGATTATTCCCCCATACCCACACTCCCTGTGGTGTTTTATTCCTTACTAAGACATAAGCTCTTTAATCAATTAGGTGTTGTCTATGGAATGTAATAAAATAATGTAAAAAAAAAAAGGAAATGTATATTACTCATTAGGAATATCATCTTTGCTTGTTGCTTCAGAAACTCACCACTACATCTCCTTCCTGTGGCAGGCTGTTAGCCGGCAAACGGTTCTTCTCCTCATTATTATGGTACACAGTACCATCTTGTCGAAGCACCAGGCTATGTGCGTCTCTGCCCATTGGGACCTGGTTAAGATTAGCTTTCTTTGTAGCCACGCCTACACCCCAAACACCTAAAACAACCATAAGTGAAGTAGTTACCACACAACTTGAAGATGTGTCAATTAGATTAATAATTGTTGCTACTGAATTTTCTTTATTTGTGGTTGTGTCATGATATTTAATGGCTAATGTCATACATCTATTATTTTTAAAAGTATAAAAATTATATTATTTTTAACAATTATAAAAGGGATCACAAGTCTGGTTAAAAATCTATATGAAAAGTTTAAATAATAATAAAAAATGCAGCTAGATATATATTTTTATATATTTTCTTAAATATATAAAACTAGTATTAAAATTATTGGTTAATGTAAATTAACCCCATAATTACTGGTACCCTTGAAAAGGTACCCAAAAAGACAATTAAATTCTCTGAATACAAAATAAATAAATAGACACAACTACTAAACAACTCAGTCTTTAAAAATGGCAACATATCTGTAATCTATAATTTAAGAAAAATAAGATAAATATGAACAAAACAACACTACAAAGAGACAGATAGTGAACACTGATCTAATTTTAGCTTTCATTTGTGTGTCAGTGCACAGCGATGTGTGTAAATTTGATTCAGACTGAAAACTTGTTGGAATGGTGTTTGGAAACACTGACTGAAGCTGATCCTCTCAGTTGACTTAGAAACCATTTAATACTTTGACAGATGATCAAATGACAGCTGTCTTTGTTATTTAGTCTTCTGTCAGTTAAGTTTAGGTCTGACTCAAATCTCTGCAGGTTCGGCTATGACTAAAGCACGAATCATAAAATTTTTAATCACAAAATCTTCTGGGAAATTATGAAACATGCACCAGAAATCTGCAGCATCTGCAATTATTTATTTATTATAAAAATGTAGCTGCCATTCAGTCATACAAGTTACTTCACAGTTTTAATTCCAACCGCATGGCACCAGTGACGCTTTTCATGATGTGCCCTTGTATTTCTGACACAACAGTAGACAAGACAAGAAGAATAAAGTCAGACAAAGTCCATTAGATATCTGATTAATATTCAAAATGTCCTGGCTGTTAGTCAGACCTCTTCTTGACTTGCTTTTAGTGCATACTATCAGTAAGCTCATTGGGAGGTACCATACCCATCCATTACAGTGCATGCTAGATTAGTGAAACACGTGTGCACCTAAACTCACCTGTAGACTGAATCTTGAACTCAAAGTAGCTCTTGTTTTGATGAAGAGGAGCGGTGGCAAGGCAGGCCCCTGTGCCACATATTCTTCTTCCACTTTTTACTATAACGACATCAGTACCTGAAATACATATAAATATATGTCAGACATATTCACTGAAGCTTGGAAGTCAATAAGCACCACAATACACGGCCAGTAACCTGAGAGTAACTCTTCATAAATACAGATCAGTTTACAGAGTGCACTTACAAGCCACACACCAACTCAGCAAAAACAATTAATGCCTCTATTTTCTTTATTACTCCTCTATAATGTAATCTGGGCGTAAAAGCTTTCATCAAGGTCAACTCATCCCATTTCGTACCCATGTGATTAGTGTCCAGCTGCACCGTGGGCATCTCTTTCAGCGCGACGTGGCCGGAGCTTCCACGCTCGCAGCAGTCGAAACAGCACGAAAACAAACCCGCCATGATTATTATTCCAAATAAAACAAAACTACCTCTCACGAATAAACGTCTTAAAGGTCGTACTAAAAGTATTTCGTACTAAACTGTCCGTAATCTATATACATAAAAAAGAATGCAATTTGTTTACTGTTCAGACTGAGGTCATGTTGCACCCGGATTCACATCCGTACTTATAAATACCCGGAAATGACGTCACACGGAATGCAACATGGACAGAAGCTAAACAGCGACCTCTAGTATCCAAAGTTAGTTATTGAGATAATAATAATAATAATAAAAGTAATAATAATAATGTTGTCTTATTATATTTTATTCTTATGCAGATTTTCTTTTACTCATTCTCCTTACTGTGTGAATGAAATTATTATAATTATAAATACTTTAGTTGTGTAAAAACAAAATAACCACAACAACAATAATAATAGTTATAATAATAATAACAATAAATACAAGCACTGACCAGGTTGTAACCAATACTCCACAAATTGATGTGCAAAAAATAATCAAACCTTTACTCAATGTAGAAATGTGAGTTATGTCTAAATGCAAAGCTTTTTACACACAACCCAAAGTAATTATAAGTATTAATTATTATTTTATTCACACAATAAGGTGAATGATTAAGAATGACATCTGCATTACTGCAAAGGACTGGATTATTCATCCGCTTTTATATGATTTGTGTATGCTTGAGAGATGGTGACAAAACCGAGGAAAGATTTTAAAGAGTCAGTCACATGGAAGAGTGTGTGTGTGTGTGTGTGTGTGTGTGTGTATGCGTGCGTGATGCTTCACTTGATAAGTTTTGCATGGCAACAACACCTCTTGGAGAACTACTAAGGGGAAAAAAAAGTCCAACAACTCACCTTTAGATGGCTGTGTCTCTATTAAATCAAACTATGTAAAGACCAGTCACTGCACTGTGGCGTGTTTTGCGCGCATGCGGTATTAAAAAGCGACATTTGAAACAGTATTTCTGCACAACTTTCACTCCAGAAATAATATTTTTGGGTGAAATCTGCACGGCAACAGTCGCCATGATGACGCTCGAGAAGCGCCCTAGTAACTGGCGCGCGCCGTTTCTGTCCAATAGAAGCGCGCTGCGCTTCACCCCGCGCGGACACCGAGCCTCAAACTGCGACCAGAGGTGTGTGTGTGCGTGTGTGTGCGTTTACGTATGTTTTTATCCCTTTTCTTTCGGGATTTCCAGTTTCAGCTACGGTTACATACAAATAGCCTTTCGGGCTACCAGTAAGCAGATGGCAAGGTAAATGGACCAGGACAAGGTACAGTAGGTTGGTGCTGTGTGATGATGTGTTTGATGTGAACGTATTATCTTTTCCAGGTTGCATGCATGCATCTATCTATCTATCTATCTATCTATCTATCTATCTATCTATCTATCTATCTATCTATCTATCTATCTATCTATCTATCTATCTATCTATCTAGCTGTACCTCTTGTTAGATGATGATGATGATGATGATGTGGCAGCTGAAAGATGTTGTCAAGTTACGTTGATGTCAGAGTTATTTCGAGAAAGTCGAGAAACACGAGGTTTTCTAAGAACCTTTGTCTTTTGAGTTGCACTGGACCTGACGTCATCTAAAGATTATGAGCCACATCTCTCATCAGCCTCCTTTAGGGCTCTTGGTGCCATGTCAGCGTAAAAAAACAACAACACCAAGGTTATACCAAAGTCTGAAGCTCTATCTCTTGCTCTTCTTCTAAGACATCTGTGTAAAATATATGCACTTTCTTTAAAATCAGCTTTACTTCCTGAATTTTGTAAAGACTTGACTAAGAAAACAGGATGGTTTTTTTGACGTATGGAGTCTTTTACATTAACTATTCAGTATATTTTCGTATTCTCGTAGTTTTAAAAAATGCGATCCTAGACCTTTTCAGTGAAGCTCCTTAAACGTGCACACTGCTCACAAATATCTAAAAAGGCACAGGCTGAAAAGTTGCAGGTGTGGACATGACACAGTCTTATTTTCATTTGAATTCTGCATGTAGAATATGTAGATTTGATAAACTCCGGGTAGCATCACATCTGCGTGTAAACGCGGTGTAAAGCATGCACATGAGTTGCATTAAAAAAAAGAGAGAGAACGAACCGAATCGAAAAGGCGCGCGCAAAAAGAAACGGAGTTAACCCTTGCGCGCGCGCGCTTCTCTCTCTCTCTCTCTCTCTCTCTCTCTCAGTGAGAGCTGAGTCATCATCTCTGAAAAGAGGACATCTCGTTTTCCTCACTGCAACCATTATTCATATGTATTTAAACAGACATTAGGGCACATTCAATTGCACAAGGAATTTAGACCATACCATAATCTAAGAGTGACTTTCTCAGGAAACAGTATATAGCGGCTCCCCTTCTGTTTTATGCTTCCAGATGAAGGGTATCTCCCATACCTTTTGCCTGGACGATAGTTGTCCCTTGCAGAATAAAGCTGAAGTTTGCATCTGGATGGTACCAAATCAGAAACAAGAAAAAGTACAAGCTGATTCCCAGAGTGTCTTGGACACGAGCATGATATAAGTTGTGTGAAGAACTGTGAAATACATAATGAATACTTGGACTTAGTGTTTGAATTTGCTGTTTACTCAAACCTTATGAGTATTATCTTCTCTCTTAAACAGACCTGAATCCAATCTGACAGTTTTACAGTGACTACCTTATTCTATTTCCTGATCCAGTAGTTTTATTTGTAGAGTTTCACAGAATACTGAATACACAGAATACTGGACTGCACCTCTGCACCAGTTCATGTATTTGGGATTTAATTAGTGTTGATCAGCACCCTATAGGTAAAAGTACCGCACTAAAGCACTAAAACTACCAAAGATAAAAAAAAAAATAGCAACAAGAAACACTAAAACTTAAAAGCTTTTTTTTTGACAGTGTATTAAGGATCAGTACAATTAATGATCTCAGTAATTTGATCCTTCATCTGTTCCTTGCATGTCACTGCTGGTGATTTGGTTTTGTTTAGCATGTCTGTAGTGTTGCTTGGTAATTGTTAAACACCTTTCGAGTGCGTCAGCTGATAACAGGTCCGTGATACTCGACAAATAGTGCATACAAAAATGAAAGGCCAGGATTTGATCACTTTTAACGTTGGAGGACAAATTTTCACCACCAAGGTATCGACCATCAGAAGACACCCAAAGTCAAGATTTGCTCGTATGCTAGATGACGCCGATCCTGAGTTTAAAGTTGTAAACAGCCAAGTGTTTATTGACAGAGACTGGGGATTGTTTCGGCTCATACTGGAGTATGTGAGAACCGGACGAATCACTTTATCAGGTGAATTTGAGACCGAGGAACTGCTGCGTGAGGCTGAATTCTACAACATCAGCGCTCTGGCCGATTTTCTGCGCAGCAACAACTGCCATGCGAAGAACGAAATCCTTGAGCTTCGCTTTGTCATTCAAGAACCTCAAAGTTTCTTTAAGGTGTTTAGTTCCAAGAGCACAACACTTGATGTGCTAGCCTCAAGAATATCAGTGTTCATCGAGCAACCCACAGATCTCACTAAGAATGTGATGGAGTGTCTTCCAGTGGATCGACCATCCCACCATGACCTGGTTTTTCAGTGTGGTGCTGCTGACTGCTCAGATGGAAAACAGTTGTCTGCAAGGTGAGGTGAGAAAATGTAAACTTGCATTGCGGACCATATTGTATAATGTTGCATTACATGATTTCATATTATATCTAAATTAATATATGTAAGAATTGGTACTTAACCTATTATATATATATATATATATATATATATATATATATATATATATATATATATATATATATATATAAAAGCTGGTTACAGGTAACTTGTGCAAGCACATCTGTTTTCCCATCTTTCTTTTACAGATATGTCACCATTAAACCAGACGAACGAAAACTCCTCAATGCCGCAAACGTTCTTGGGCTGATGGTGGACACGATTGTAAGCGAGGGCTTTCGCCTAATCAGCACCCGCACAGTTTCTCCAGAGGAGAAAATTGAGTGTTACACATTTGAGAGAAGGGGGACTCGAAATATTTTTATCACCGACCCCTATAAAGTGGATGAAGCACCTGTATCAAAACAAACAGAGAAAAGTACAAAAAAGGTCAAATCTCAAAAATGATTAAATCATAAAAACATCAAAAATCCCAAATAGAAAAAAAATCACCAGCCAACGTGAGAACCGGAGGTAATTTGAGGTTTCCCAGAAGATGGCGATGCTGTGTTATTTAGGGCATGATGCATTTGCTAAAAAATAACAAATATTAAATATAATTTTATTAATTGGGACAATAATAATGTAATGTTTTGAAAAACCACCAGTAATTTATGATTTTTTTTTAATGCTAATTCCTTAGACTGTCTAATAATGTTTCAGTTTTTCTATTACATGTTGTTTGCATGACAAGAAGTTAGTCATGATGTATTCTTTGTTAAAATAAATTACAGCATATTCATGTAACATCATCGCTTTCTATACTATAGTGATCATATTTGATGTGCAGAGCAAGACAATCAATTATAAACAAGTTCATCTTTATTTGGATGTGACTTTATTTTTCTTTCACAATAAATCATCTGTACAACAATTACATAGCAATCTGTCATTGAATTATGAATGCAGAGTAATCATTTTTTGCATGAAAGGTTATGGCCTTTATACGTGTATTTATACATATGCAATATACTTCTAATTAATTCAGGCTACTTGTGCAAACAAAATCTCACGTTAACTGCTACATTCTTTAAAAACACTGGCAGTGATCAGGGTGCTGAAAGAGGCCTGCTCAGACTTTATATTTCACGGTTGTTGGCATGATAAAGTCAAGAGATGTGACCTACCTCCTCTTTCCCCTCTCCGTGGATGAGACCTGTGCGGCGCGAGTGGACGCAGAGAGGAGTGGACGGTAAACGGCCCGCCTAACTTCAGCAGCACGGTCAATACTGGAGGATTCACTATTGGTTTAACTCCAATATTTACGTGCTGCTACAGCCAGGCAGCCAGTCGCGGCGATGGTCAGGAGCCACGCACGCACGCGCGCGCGCGCGCTCGCGCACATGCACACACACAGAGACGTTCACCAGGCTACCGTTTTGCATACTTTCCTTTTTCATTCCCCCGGTGAAACGCGCTCGTCCCGGCGTTGCTGCCGCAGCACAGCACGGCCTGCACCCTCTTTAATAAAAAACTCACAAACCATTCTGTGCTGCTATGGCACCGCCAGGGCCCCCCCCGCGCGCCACGCGCACGCGCACTCGCGCGCGACCGAAAACAGACGCGCTCTCTCTCGCTCTCCCCCGCTGGTCCCCGCGCGCGCAACCGGATAGACCGAAGCTTCCAAACCCTGCAAACACAAAAACCAGAATTATTAGACAAAAAAAAAGAGGGTAAAAAGTACCGGTGTCGCGTTGATTTATTTTAAGACGCGGTAAAAGAAAACGGAGAGTAAATGCACAGGAGGACTGGTGCACGGCGCGCGCGCCAACATCGCCAAAAGCCCGAGATGCGACCTCTGTATACAACGAATGAGTGAATTGTCACGGTGGTGATTCGGTTAGGTATTAAAACGCGTCCTGACGTTAAACACGACGTGCACAATTATATATGAAAGTGGGCTTTCACGTCCAATTAAGGAATAAATTCGATTCAATCAAGTAACCTGAGAAATAATGCGTTACATTTTGTGTTGTAATACACTTTTTGTAACAATGCATTGCACTATGAGTGAGAGAGAGAGAGAGAGAGAGAGAGAGAGAGAGAGAGAGAGAGAAGAAGAAATAGTCAGAACATCATTTTGCAAAATAAACTTCAGCTGTGAACATACTTTAATTTTTTTCTCACATTTACTGCTGCTTGATTTTTTTGTGTATGACTCAGAAATAAATCAGGCTTGTGTAATATAAAATAGCCTTTGCCACTAGACTTGATCTTAATCCATTAAAACACACACACACACACACACACACACACACACACACACACACACACACACACACACAGGCTGTATGGAAAGTAAAATGAACTGGACATGCAAGTGTGTTAATAAACTCTAGTACAGGTTTGACAGCAGGATTTAAAAAGATCAGATCGTTCTCTAGAGTTCATGAACATCCAAACATAGTGACATGTCCTGTATCTGTAAAGAGTTATAACCTTTATTTAAAGCCCTGCTGCACCAACACAGTCTGTCCCAAAAACAAACAAAAAAAAAATATAATAATTAAAAATATTATTTGTATTAATTAATAAGTATTTAAAACAAGTAAAGGACACTAAAAGCATTTTACAATTGGACTCATGTAAAATTATAATAAAAATAATAATAATAATAACACAAAATAAGTTATTGCATTATATCTGGTAGTTTTAAAATGGTGTCTATTTATCAGTACTGCTTTTACATGTCATGTAAATAACTGATAACACCACACACACACACACACACACGCACACACACACACACACACACACACACACACACACACACACACACACACACTTTTTGCCTAAAGGCATTCCCTGCCTTTGCCTACCAACTGTTCACTACCACAGAAATAACAAAAGCAAGCTTAACACACAAGAGCACACCTGTATTTAAAATAATTACGAATAAAAAAAAAGCCTTACTAAACAAGCAGACTAACTAAACAAGCCTGGCAGGTTTTACAAATTGTGGTGTCATGGTGTAAAAAAAGTTTCTAATTAATTACCTTGTAAATGTCAAAATAATTTCAATATGTCTTGTAGAATCGTAATATCATACCGAACCAATATTCTTTTCATTACTGTTCATACTCCACATTGTCTGAACGATACACTACATCTGTTTCGGTGTCGTGAGTGACAATTGTGTAAACCGGTGTGTGTTTTGTGTAGTTAAATCTGACAGGGGAAAACACTGTAAAATTATGTAGAACAACAAAAAAAATTAAATAAAAAGAAGGCTAATGTGGTCGGTTTCCTTGGTACTATTCCATGATACAGATAAATTACAGCATTTACATGGACTTCACATACCCCAAGCCCCCCACCCCCCTGCCTCTTTGAGAAAGCAGCAATTACAATTACATAATCTACTCAGGGAAATGTCTTGATGTTCCAACATGCATCAGACATCCAATCTCACTCACTGTTCACCAATAGCTGATAGTTATGTTGTTTTTTGGTATATTTTTGGATGCTCTATTTTCGTACATGTGGCAATAGACAAAAACCATTGAATATTTTGTGGCTGCTCAGGAATCTTGAACACACACATATATAAACACACACATCTACATATGTTTTAGAGAAATTAGCTACTTATCTAAATTATCTACTTACCATGGCAAGATTTGGAGATGCCAATGTCTTGAATTGTGGATTGTCGATGGCTAGAATTGTGTGTAACCGCTCACTTTAATTGTTCTGTGGAAAAGACAAAATAAAACACATTACTGAAATGCATGTACTGGCATCACTGGCGTGTCGGACTGCTACTGTTCAGTGACTGGCTAATTTCTGTTTTCACTACTTTTACAGCTACATGTGGCGTTAACACATGAAGTAAATTGTTTTCAACAATTGTGGTATGCACGATTACAATTAATCAAGGTTTTATAGTTTCTATGCGCCTGAATGTGTTTGGTGGTGTGTCTGGTGAAAACATTTTTACTGTTCTTTAATCATTTTCTTTGTTTATCTTTAAGGTCTCAAGTTTTATGACTGTAGAAATGAAGTATCTCATAATGTAGATTTTTTTTAAACTAATCAACACCTTTCTGCTTTGTGCTTGGTGACACAGTAATATAGCTCTTTAGAGAAACTTTAAACAGACTAACTTCGAAATTAAATTTTTTTTTTGACTCAATAAGCCAAAGAGTTTACAAATCTGGTACAAACTGATGAACCGAAGCAAACTTTAAAAAAATCTCTTTTAATAGATTTCAAATCTCCAACCTCAAAATCACCTTTAATACAATCCTGCATTCAAAAAATGTTTTAAAACAAGTTATTAAGATATAGTCACATGGATTATATCCTGTGTTTATGCATTTATTAACCAGCAGCTGTGAAACCCAACCATTAAGACAAACATCAGGGTGCGAAAATGTGTTGCCAAATATTTTACCACTATATTAACGTAATCCACACCCATGCAAAATAATAATAATAAAAATAATAATAATAATATCAACATTTTAATAAATAATAACAATAAATATAAAATAATAAAATCAGATCGGACGGTTTGTAAAAATTCATGCTGCATTTAAACCCAGGTACTGAGAGCCGAGTGTCTTTAGGTTTGTAACTCTGTATGTCAAAGCTTACAAAAAAAAAAAAAAAAAAAAAAATACTTCCTACCACAAAAAGGGAAGTTGCTACAGTAAAGTCATAAGCAAAGTCATAAGCAAAGAGGACAACATGTTACAATGCACCGAGTGTCTCAGAGTGTGACTTGTGCATGCACATGCAGGTGTGTGTGTGTGTGTGTGTGTGTGTGTGTGACATCAGTTTTTTATGTAGTATTAACAAGTAAACAAATGCTATTAAAGAACAACAATGTCCAAATCATCATTAAAAAAAGTATCAAACTTTCTATTTATTCTGAACTTTTCCCAAACTGTACCACTTTCCCTTTTTTCAAACAATACAAAAAAAAAAAAAGAAAAAAAAAAAAGAAAACAGAGAGGGCAAAATAAAGCTAACTTTTTTTTTTTAATCAACAAATTAATTTTTATTTGCATTATAATCTGTAAACACAGGGCCCTTAGGTGCTTTCAGTCCCAGCAGTCATCACATAGACACACACACACACACACACACACACACACACACACACACACACACACACACTCCACAAAGGCAAAGTCAAAGCCAGGCCAAGTCCAAGTATCAAGCACCGTTTACCTTAGTAACATCTAAGAAAGGGGGTCCTGACAGACAGCACGTGCTGTACTGAGGACAGCACTAACGCAGCATGCTTACATCAGAGCCACATGTTCCTCAGAGCACACACAGCTCTGTAATTGGCAATCACGTCGAGACTTTCACTGCTGCACTTCACTCACCGAAAAACACACTTGAAGGGCCAAAACCTCCAAAGCAAATGATGAGTTCACAGACAACCAACTTGTGCAACCGAGCCTCACCCCCACCCTGCTGACCTTCAAAGGCTTCCCACTCTCGATACTTTATGGCCTTAAAAATAACATGCAAATCTTTTTAATGTTCAAGCTACTTTAACCAACTTCCTCGGATTCTACACACATTCCTACTTAAAATATATTTTAAAACAAAAGGAGGAAAAAAAAGATCTCAGACTAGTGACAAATTGCACTGGAGCATTTGACTTAAAAAAAAGAAAAAGGGGTTTAAATATAAAATGTTTATGGGCACATAAAAAAAAAAAACAAGACAATAATACAACTCAAGACAAAAAACTTTGCTTCAACAGTCTATATTATTTACAAGAGAGGCTTCCTCTCAAAGGGAGATTATAATGTGATCCCTTTGATGTGAACACAGCCTTTAGAGCTTAAACCTAATGTCACAAACCAGAGAGCCATATACATGTAGACAGTGGTGCTTTATTACCAGCAATGAGACAAATCTTTATTAATAAAATTATTAACTTTTTAAAATAAAAATTAAATCTAACTTTACATACATAGACCCTAGTCAATATATGGATCACTATATATATATATATATATATATATATATATATATATATATATATATATATATATATATATATATAAAATAATAATAATTTTTTTGTTGCTGCTTTGTTTGTTGCAATTTGTGTGGCAAAGGTGTGTCATTTTTTTTTTACACCATCTCCATTTCATCCAATACGACTGTTTCATCACTTTGCACAATATACAAATTATTTTAAGTCCTCGTCTAGAAAACAATCTGAGTCAATCCTATTTTATGTCACACGTATATGGTTTTTGTTTTACTCACTCTCATATACAAAAAGGAAAATACCTAAGAATATAGCTACGATGCCAAAATTTGAGGTCACCGAACATTTTTTTTTTTTTTTTGTGCAGGTAGGCGGTGAATGATATTTCGGCTACTAGCAATACAGAAATGACTATGAACAGCAGCGGGAAAGCGACACTGTCACAGTGTGTGACCAAAACAACACATTTGTCCAACATTATTGGGCCCTCTGTAATTGTGAGAAGAATTGAGTCAAAGCCAATAGCATGCAATCATTTATTTTATACATAAATGAGTGGTGAAAACTGAGTGGTCATATTTTCCTCGCTAATATGAACTGCTGCTTCAGCTTTATGAAGCAGGTCGGGCCTGTATGACGCACTTTAAAGGGTATCCATTTGGATATTTGCCAGGAGGTTATGAGTCTATTTGAAGCCTGACTAATTTGAGAGGAACGGATTTGTGCGGTATTTCACTGCACCACTTGTCATTGTTGGTGATCATTATTTCAACTAATTGGTCAAAGTGGCTGTACTGAAACAAGGTTGCATGTGTGATGAATGTTCAAAAAGGAAACTTTTTACCATTAATTTTTTTTTTTTAAATATCAAGACAGACAAATATCCAGAACTGTTGTCAGCCTGATGAGTAAAATTATAGTTGAAACTGAATGTCAATTTTCCTAATAAACATAACCACCAGCTAAAAAAAAAAGTAAACACATAAAAAAAATTATGGACACATTTATACCAAAAAGCGATAGAAAACATTTTTAAATGTTTACTTCTAGGCTAATGGAATGCTTTTTTTTATTTTTTTTAAATAGCATACTGCCACTGAGGACTTTTCTTTTCCACAACCATCCTGATGTCGAGCAGCGCCAGGGACACCAACATGGACACCCAGGGGACACCTGGGTCTCAAATCAGCAACTCTCATTACATCACATATTGTGCAGTTGTATTTGATGCATCTGTGTTTATTACTGTTTATGAAAAATATGCTGCTTGTTGTTTTCCATAAGTGTGATTAACTACAATGTGGTACAATAGCTTACTTTCATATTATAAAAATTTAAGAAATATTATTTTTTTATATAACAAACTGTACTGAAATGCTTTTTTTTTAGTTTAGTTATTACAACTCATAAAGGTACTTTATGAGGCCTGTACAATAAGACACTACAACAAAAACTCTTTTGGCAACTACAAAAGAACTACAGTTAATTTATATATATATATATATATATATATATATATATATATATATATATATATATATATATATATATATATATATTTATTTGAAGAGCTAATACAACAAACTGCAAAAGTCACCCCTGAGCTTAAATACTGAAATACACTTGTGTGTATTTGGTCTGTACTAGTCAGTCTGAGAACATTTAGTGCCTAAAACCTTATAGCTTTAGGATAATGATGAATATTAAAATAATGTACATACAGCAAGACAAGAACAACAATTATGCAATGGTGTAAAATCTAAGCACAACATATTTAACTTACTTAAACACTTTATTGGGGTTGCACTTTTTGTTTCAGTCCATGATGAGGGCTACACTTTAGGAAGCACAGGAGGAGAGCTACATAAAACTTGTTTCAATTTTGGACAAGTCAGTACTAAGCCCTGAAAACTGCCATTGTCGAGCTGGACAAGTAACAGATAAACAAATGTCATTGTTACCATGACGATATCGGTTTAACTGCGTATCACATTCTTATGTAATAAGACCTTGAGGTGAGTGGATTCTTATTTTCAGCATTTTTTTCTCGTCTAATGGGTCCTGGTGGGTCAACAGACATGGACTTTTAGTCTAATAGGAATTAGGAATTTCATACACACATGTTAATGTGATCACTGTGAGTGTTGTGATGTGTGTGTGTGTGTGTGAGCACAAGTTTTAAAGGGTGTGTAACCCGTGTGAGTATATTTAGTTACACAGGACTTCCTCAAACAACTGACAGTAACAATAAGCTAAAAGTAAAACTCAGCCTATAGGGATGCTTAAAAAAATAAATAAAACGTGTTACAATTTATAATATAAAACGATGTGGGAAACTATTTGCCACTTTTTTTCCTAATCACTTCTTTTTTAATACCAAATTAAATAAACAGTTTTGTGACAACACCCACACACTCTGTAATATATATATAAATAAATAAATAAATAAATAAATAAATATATATATATATATATATATATATATATATATATATATATATATATATATATACATACACACACACACAACTTTTACTACACAAGTATTAGCGTGTAATATGCTCACCTAGTAATTATGTGTAGCAACATGCATTATTTATTATTTGTCACAAGGAAATAGGATCCTCACACTCATTTTTCATGCAATTTGAAAAGCAAATATTTTAAACACACTCCTGTCAATAACAACATATGGGCATGCAATGACTTGGCTCACATTCAGCTTGTAGTAAATTTTCACTTTAGCTTCTGAACATGGTGGTAATTATAATTTCCTACAAATGCCTTAAAATATATATATTTTTTTTAACATTTTGTTTCGAGCAATATTAGTATGGCCTATTGTTGAGTCACAAATTTTTAAAAGTTGCATGGACATCCAAGAAACACTGGTTATGGTGAAAAGTGTGAGAAGCGTCAGGCCTGACACGACACTCTGTGTGTGTGTGTGTGTGTGTGTGTGTGTTAAGTGTGTAGTCGAAAATGTATTCACAGTGTGAGACCACAGGCCAACAATAGAATAACAACTGGAAACTTGTCTTTTTCTGAAAGCTGGTAAACTATATTACAGCTGAAACAAACTGACCTGGCTCAGAAATGTACTTTCTCCAGAAATGTACAGTCTTGTTATGTATAAGAACCTGTCCAATGGTTAAATTTGAATTTTTTCTTTAAGTGCCTCCCTGCTGAGATCTTAATATGACCAGAGAATTGGGTCCTTCCTGAAAGTTATTATTAATAGTATATATATATATATATATATATATATATATATATATATATATATATATATATATATATATATTCAAATTCAAGTATAGTTAACCCTGTGTATACCTTAAATGAGGTGCATCCATATAGGAATAACACATAAGCAAGATAAGTGTAGGCATGTCAGGTCATAAATAAATGGGCGGGGAAAAAAACTTGAATTTAATATATTTGTGTGATATTTCTGTGCTCTTAAAGATGCATAGAATCTCCAGGTGCGCAACACACACCCGGGGCAAGTAGGGCTCGAGCTGAACGGTTAGTGGAACACACACACACACACACACACACACACACACACACACACACACACACACAACCTGAAACTTCAACTTTTTTCTAGCACGTTTTCAATTAACCACTCCCACACATCTTATCCTACACATATAGCACAAAAATCTGTCTCATTTGCCTGTAATGTGTTATAAAAACATATACACAACACAGGGGACCTTTTTTAATCACACATGTTAAACAATTAGTCAGGGGGAGCCTTGCTATAAAATATGTGTAGTTAAAAAAATAAAAAATAAATTAAAGTTTAAACATATTAGAGATAAATATATGCTATATGTACTATTTGATTGTGTTTTACTGACTGAGAACAAAACTGAGAAAGTGAGGGCTCAGGCCAAAACTGTCTTCCTAAAAGTATACTTAGCTGAGCTACACACACACACACACACACACACACACACACACACACACACACACAGTCTCAAGTATAACCAAAGCATCACAAATGTAACATTCTGACGGTAAAGCCTGGATACATTGTTTTATTTTGAGTGTGTCCTTGATGAAAACGTACACGTCATGCAGCATAATAAAGCAATCATCTCACATTGTTAGGGCTCTAATGAATGGACACGTGGAGTACACAAATAAAACCAATAATAAATAAATAAATAAACTAAGCTATGTCAAGCTATTTTTGTTTGTAAGTTTTCCCCAGACGCTGCGTGGCTGGACGTAAAATGGCGCAAAAAAAATAAAAAGCCTCAGTGAACTCCCCCTGAGCTGCTGAGCTGTAATTTATACCTCGACACGGCTTGTAGATCCACCTCGAACCTTCTGGCTTTCAACAACACACCAAACTACACACTAACAGGTAAATTAGTTAGTAAAGGAGAGTAGGAAAGTCTTACCAGCCTGCTTGGGTGAGTGTGGTGTAGGTTATGCTGCTCGGCTGTCAGTGGAGAGTGTGTGTGTGTGTGTGTGTGTGTGTGTGTGTGTGTTGAGTGCATCAGGGCGAGCGGACTGCACCAGTACATCCGTTGCTCCCGCTCAAAATCGAAGCTGAACAAAAAAAAAAAAAGAAAGAAGAAAAAAAAAAACCACCGCAAAAACGCATTTCTCCCGCAAACCGACGTCCAGACCCGAGTCTCGAGCCTTTGCAGAATTTTGGGGAATTTTTCCAGTTTTTTTTCCAAGCACTGTCTGGTCATTATTTTTGTGCCTTTTTCCGAAAAAAATATATATATACATATCAAATTTTCCATAACGCAGCTCAAAAAAAAAAATAAAAAATTCCTCCCACGGACTCGGTATCAGTGTCTTTTTGACTCACACCGTGAACGACTGTCTGTTAATAAGCGCGAGAAAAATACAAATAAAAAACAATGTCCTGTTGTTTTAAATATCTGTACATATTCTGTATCCCCCCTCTCTCTCCCTCTCTCTCTCTATCTCTCTCTCCCTCTCTCTGTATTATCCGCAGTGTCGGGCCGGAGCTGTGTCTGTGCACGCAGACGGTGTTGGTGTTATCGCGGCTCACTCGAAAATGGCGCCGAAAGTGATTCTGTTCATTCAAATCGTGAGGAGCCGCCCCCAGCATGGGCATGCCGGGAACATGGACTGACTTTAAGAGCTTTGAAGGTGGCAGAGAGAGAGAGAGAGAGAGAGAGAGAGAGAGAGAGAGAGAGAGAGAGAGAGAGAGAGTTCTTCTGAGACATGCTTTTACCGCGCATATCGTTTTTATAACATTAGAAAGAAAGAAAGAAAGAAAGAAAGAAAGAAAGAAAGAAAGAAAGAAAGAAAGAAAGAAAACCCTCCCTGTAAGATTTGAGTGAAGTAAAGTCTCCTCAGTTTGGTGACGTGAGAGATCATATCACCACTGATAAAAGCATAAAAGATCATGAAAAACAGAAAGAACCCTGTGGAGCACTAAGGTCAATTAGTCTGAACCCCCTCCTCATTCAACCCCCATCTTCATGGACTAATGACAATGCGTCTAAAATGGAGTAGAAGAAAAGTAGATAAACTGATCCTGATCTCTCTTCAACAACTTGAGCACAATACCTGCATGTTATATAGTTACTAATGATTATTACTGTTTAGCGACTTATTAATGAACCCACTTACTTTTGTTATAACTAATCAAGTCTCCAGACCTGCCCTTGTCTGATAATCCGATATGGAGACAGGTTAAACAATTGACACTTTTTTACATGAAAACCATGCACAAATACAATAATTACTACGAAGTCTAATATATGAAGGTACCATCTCAACAATATTGCGTTTTTATAAAATCTGCCAACATTTATTGATGCGAAAACATGCATGTGAAATTCAGAAATACACATAATTGCAAAAAATGACTACTTCATGCAACATTATTATCATATGGACTACATTTATTCATTACTTTTATATTTACTGTGTGTACAAGTATAATCTAAACCTTACATAACAAATTATGTGTATTTTATAGCAAAGAAATGCTACAATTTTTTTTTTTTATATAATTTCACCAAATTTTACCAGCAGCCAATAAAATAAATTCAAACTCTATTCAATTAAAAAAAAAATAAAGGGGTGACTTCTTACATACTTTTTCTGGTATAGTGTATCATTTTGCCCAGCACCTCCTGTCAGTAATATTTTTGTTTTATGAATAACTAGTATTGTATTTCTTCAAAATTATATGAAACTATGAATCACAATATATATTAAACGATTAGTCACAATATATTATCAACTACATTACAATATCAGCTACAGATTTTGGTGACCTTTAATTGTGAGCAGGCTGCTCGAGCATGACATAGCGACAGGGGAGAGACGTTTACGAGGGTTGCCGATTAAGAACACATACAGATTTTTCCTCTTGGTTATACTGCGGTATGACTGTTTGGCATAGCTGAGATCTGCACACGAGTGTGAATAGTACGATTTTCATGAGTAGGACTAAGTGGCGTGTGTTCAGGGGGGTTCCCAAAGTTGGTCACAATTTATTAGATGAAATCACGGTCAAAACATATAAAGCAGCGGGCTGAAGGTCCCATGAAGGTCTAACAGTCTACTACTATAACTGCATGATTGATGCTTTAAAAAAAATTATAAATAAATGAAAATAATAGTCACAACAAGTGACAACAGTGACAACAAAGCTTTATTCACATCTACCACTGCATATAGCTGACATTTACTATACACAACATGCAAATGTTTAAAGAGGCCTGTATTAAACTACATTGACCTTGGAGCTACAATATTATTGGTCCAAGGCTTGTATCTTTAAACGGTCAAAATAAATTGCTTTATAGCATAATCTATAATTCACACACTTGAGCAGTAAGTGAGATGCTGTCTACCTCAATCTAATTGGCCATTTTATACTCAAACAATGCTTACAATACAATAAAAATCATACAATGTATGATTGCACTGTTATTTACATGTCTCTAATACATTTACATAAAAAATCCAGGAGGTTATTTGAATGCCTCTTGTATGTGTTGGAAAGATGAGTGTAATGTACCTATAAATCATTTAAACAAGGTCACCATGGAAATGCCCTAAAATGGTTTGTCATATTTTGGTAGCATCAATTCCATGTCATCCAAAACAAAAAAAAACACACACAAAAAAAAACATAAATTCAGCCAATAATTTGTTGTGCAAATTCCACTATAGTAGTTCTGTGTAGCTGTCAATTCTGAAATGTCACTTTCATCATCGAGGCCCTTTGAAATGAGGTGTATCTAAACAATTGCTTTTTTATGTCGCTGCTAATAAAAATAAAAAAAACTACCTGTGAACGGAATGTTTAAACAGGGATTAAACATTCAAAGCACTTTTTGGAGATAATAATTAAGTTGGTAATGCTTCTGCAGCATTGTTCATAATACCTTTGCTCTTTCACCCCCAGAAACACAGCCAAGTCTGCTGCACGTCAAGTGAACTTTCGCGCACCCCGTTCCTTGTCAGACGCCGCTTTATTGTGTAAGAATAGGCGTAGTTGTAAGGGGCATGTGTGTGTGTGTGTGTGTGTGTGTGTGTGTGTGTGTGTGTGAGAGAGAGTGAGAGAGAGAGAGTAAGAGTGAGAGAAAAGGTTTTGTTCTCATTGAGGAGGCTCAGCAATCTCCCCTCCCCAGACTAAAGTTGTCTGTAGCAGCTGCACCCCTGTGATCTGTTCTAAACACTGTGGGAGGGGGCAAGTGTGGGTACACGTCACCCCCCCCCTCTACGCACACACACACACACACACACACACACACCCTCCCCTTTTATAGAGGCCAAAGCTGCACACTTAAGTGACAACATCCATCAAAAGGCAATAGACGCCTGCAGGTCAAGCCTGAGAACACAACAGTGACCTCTGACCCCTGTTAAGTGAGCTGGCCTAACAAGACATGACCGCTGACTCATGCTGGTTTATTTGGTTTATTTCACCAATTAGAGTCCTGCAGGGGGGGGAGAGATTACCAATGTGACAACCTTCTGATTAGAAGATGTGAACAATAAGCATTTAAAATATGTTCAAGCCTGAAGTCAGAGTCCTTGATTACATAGCCTCAAGCAGGAACTGCATCTTCAATAGTTGTGTTGACTGACATTCTTTTCTACCATATTTTTTAAATCTGACGCTCAACATTGTAACGTCATTATATAACGCTCCCTAAATACCCACATTTTCAAGCCACTTCAGCTTCATCTGTCTTGACACGGTTCCCAAAAATAGTGTAATAATAATGTAACTATATGGATTACACGATATTTATTTATTCAAAACAATTTCATCACCAGGTCTTGTCAGGAAAATACAACCGCAAACATACAAGCAGTCGAGTTATCTAAACCATTCTTTAAAAAAGTTATCGACCATTCATAATAGAACACTTACCTTAAGAGTACACTGTTAATGCTCTGATGATTTAACTGATACGCAGCTATTTACTGGTGGCCTGTCAATAAAAAGGTGTTGTAGAGATATAATTTCTTGCCCAAACTTCTACCACAACTGCTTACGATCTAATTAGACGTCTCTACAATTATATTTCACAACAAGTGCAAGAGATGTAGGGTAGCCTGTGCACGGTCACAACATATATGTTCTTTGCACATGCATGATCTTATCCTTTTTTTAAGTGTGGTCAATTTCATCGACATGCATCTAACCTCTATCTAATTTTGGATAGCTCTTGGTGTCTACTTGACCTTGAAAATTAAACGTTATTGTGATCGTCGGCCTGCCTACTGAAAATATTTGTGTCGCTGCTGTTTTTAACATTATTACTCTGTTGCCTACAAAACAAACACGTTTGCATTTTGTATTGCTTCGAAAGATTCAGTCTTCACTCTTACACTTGGTGGTCAATTTTTTAAAAAAGGATGTACGACCTCTGACAGATGGATATGAAAAGAATGCCACAATGAGATTTCTATTTATAATTTCAGTTCTTATATCATAGGTTTGGTTGCAGGATAGGAAAAATATTTCCTGACCTGAAGAACATTGCAACCATTGAACACTTTGTGTATACGTATAGCTGCTGGAAATGATAAAGGATGTCCATATGACGATATTCTGGTAAAACCATAAACAAAACATTGAGTCGTTTTTATTATAAAGGAGTGTTATGGTTATTTATAACATGTTTTTTTCCCCATGGTTCATACCTTATATTTTGGAGGGTGCACACACTCACATTCACTCATACACACATACACATGCAGCTCAAAGCAAAATCTGTGTGTTTTGTTTAAAAAAATATATATACTGGTTATACTGGTATATTCATGTAAAAAAAATTTCAGGTTGCATGAACATTAGTCAAGTCCAGATTGAACTCTTGAAGCATTTGGATGCAACACTAAACAGCATGCATGCTTTTTTTCTCCATAAAGTAAAGATCTTGTTGAAATCTTTCATCAGATCATTCATGTTAGGATACAGTGGAGAGTCTGAGATGCTGAGGACCGATCTCTCTCTCTCTCTCTCTCTCCAGCAGTACGAACTGAAAGAAGACCGGAAGTCCCGCCCACTCCCCGAGCTCTACCTCGATGATGTAACCCCCCCTGTCCAAATTTAGCACGTTGTTGATGCCTCAGAAGTTTTTCCTCTGGCTGAGAGCGCTGTCTGTTACCCGACGTCACCACTATCCTGTTATTATTGTAAACAGTCTCGCCGTTTCTTTACCGAAGCCCCTCCACTGAGCGAAAAAATCACCCCGCTTTCTTTGTTCGCAAAGTCAGCCGAGGAAAAGGATTTACATTTTTTCTAAAGAGCATGGACTATTTGTTAATAAACCGGTATGCAGAGCTCAGGAAACGTGCAACATGTGTGAAAAATGTGTATTCGAGACCGAAATTGTCGCCAGGGTCTACCGTAGCGCCGTTGTCCTCCTCACTTTGAATGTGGAGCTCCTATAATAAAAACAAGGGAAGACGCCGGTACTTCGGTTTGCTCATTAGGAAAAAAAAAACCTCCGCCGGGGACTGGATTGAAAAAAAAATCAAACCAACAATAAAAAATCAGACGATTTAGACTTACAGCACTAACACCGAGCAATCCTTTTGTGTGTCAGATCGTAGTCTAATCCTTCCACCAAACCCGAATAAAACAATATTATAGGGGTGAGTGGGGGAGTGAGCGCCATTCTTCTTTTTTTTTTTTTTCTTCTCTCCCTCTATCCTTCTGTCTCTTTTTTTTTACACCCAACAACTGTAATGCGCTCTGCTTGTTTACCTCCCCCGCTCCTGGAGGAATTTCTGATAAGCTACATGATGAGGTTTGCAAACAACGCTGCAACTTTCATCCGCAAATATACTACCAGTTCATGAAAACACACCTTCACGGACACTACATGGTGTGTGTGTGTGTGCGTGCGTGCGTGTGTGAGAGAGAGGCAACCCAACAACAAAGCGCGTTCGCTCGCGTTTCTCTAATTCGAGACAAACGCGCAGCTACACTGAAACACACACACGCACGCACGCGCGCGCGCGCACGCACAGGGTACGGATAGAGAGAGAGAGAGAGAGAGAGAGAGAGAGAGGAGAAAAAAGGTTGGCGATGGGAATAAGGATACTTACTTCAGCGGTGGAAACCTGAAAAGCAGCGCGATACGATTCCCATCTCATCGAGCCGAAAATCAGAAATAATATTCCAGCAAACTGGCACACCGGGCTCCGTTTAGCGCGCGCCAGTCGAGGCGGCTCTCTCTCTCTCTCTCTCTCTCTCTCTCTCTCTCTCTCTCTCTCTCTCTCTCTCTCTCTCTCTCCTTCTCTCTTTTTTTGTAATTATACGCCAAGCTTCAAGGAAGTTGTCCTTTTGTTCCAGCATTTATACATTGCGTCAATGTTGCGAAAAGAGGAGGCGGAGCGGTGGCACTTGGAGTAACGAGAGAGAGAGAGAGAGAGAGAGAGAGAGAGAGAATGAGAGAGAGAAAGCGTATGTGAGCGTGTGTGTGTGTGTGTGTGTGTGAGAGAGAGAGAGAGAGAGAGAGAGAGAGAGAGAGAGAAACGCAAGCACACACGACCTTATGTACACAAACCCAGAAATCCTCCACCCTAACAAAAAACCGGCGGATCAGCTCGGGTCACGTGCACGAGCGCTCGCACCCTCGCTCGTCCACGGCAAAGTTGTATCGCGGAGCAGCAATACAGGACGCTGTTTTTTTTTTTTTTTCCTTCCTTTCTAACACCCCCCCACCCCCTCCCCACGCGCGTTCTCGGTCTCGTGCACACGGCTCATGGGAAGTGGGTATAGACCGAGTGGCCCCGGTATTTTCTTCAGCAGTTCTCTCCGTGATGGAAAAAACTGAACGTGGTGAAAGCGAGTGCATGCGCGCGCGCGCGAGAGAGAGAGAGACAGAGCGAGAGCGCGCGTGCATACGTGAATATTTATGTGTGTATGACAGATAGATAGTGAGAGAGAGAGAGAGAGAGAGAGAGAGATACAGAGATGGAGATAGGGAGGGAGAAAGAGAGAGAGAGAGAGAGAGAGAGAGAGAGAGAGAGAGATCGCCGGTGTGTGTTGGCTGTCAGCACTGCCGAAGGCTCAGCGCGCGAAGAGGAAAACGCTTCCTCCCTTTTCCATGATGTCTGTATTTGCTATTTTGAAGTAGTAGAGAATGCATTCAAAACGTGCTCTCATTGGTTTGCACTATAGCTCGCTGTTTCAACCGAGTTGCATCACGAACTTTGCTTACTGCTCTGCTGTCAATCATTTTTTTATATATATTTTCTGGCTTCGCGCGACGAGATAATAAACGATCCCGCTCGTCCATCAGGACGTGTTAAACGTATCTTTTTTTAATATTGGGAAATGAAATTTAATTTAATTTAATAATATTTTTTTTTTGTATTCAAGCTTATATTCACTGTTTCTATATTCGTGCACAAAGCTATACACGTGTTAAAACGTTTTCTCAGGAAAGAAATTATACAATCTCATTACCATAAAGGGGTTTAGCAATGTCTACTAATCTAGGGAAGTTCTCTGTCGATTCTGAGAACAAAGGGTTGCCCTTACAGAAGAGTTTCTAAGAAGCAGCCCCCACACACACACACACCACCACCACCAAAAAAAACCCCTTTCCTTTAAAGAGTGCAGCTATTTAGTCTTATATCAAGTGTGTGAGCAATAACAGGTGGTTGTCTGAGGCTACAAGACAAACTGGAGAACAGGCAAAGTGGTTGAGGTTTTCCACTTGACTAGGCATTATTTTTCATGTGGGATCTGATGGTTGTTTCACCACCCTCCAAACCTAATTAAAGTAAAGGCTCAAGCTGAATTTGAGACTAAATGCTCAGTTCACGACATAAAATACACACAGCGATGAGATGAGGGAACGTTCACATCTCAATTTATCGCTTGAAAGTTATAGTTTCTGGACGTCAGAGGTCACATTTTATAAGACATTTCGAATGTGCGAAAGGTAAAACTTTAATACTCTCATAGATCACACAGACCACAGAGGTTTTTATTTTTTTGAACTTGCTTAGACTTAGATAGAAATGAGCAGCACTGTGGCATGTTTCTATTCAAAATGTGAAAAAAGCTTTGGTCCCTAGTGGTGCAGGCCTATATACAGCCCACACAGCCCATCTATGTAGAGGTCATCTGAGCTTTGGTGTCACCTGTCAGTCGATATAGGTGTATCTGTTCTCTAACACCCAGGGGATGACAAGTCCATTAATGCCTTCTTCTGTGGATGTATAAGGTAAACAAAACCCCTGCACCAGAGTATAAACTTCTAAAGTAGTGTCACAATCTATACTTTTATATCAAGCAGGTGTTTAATGCTGTTGGAGGGACCTGGATTTTAAGAATGAATCGGATATACCTTTAATGCACAAGTTGTTAAATAGATTTCAATCTCAGAAATAAAGATATGCAACCAAACTGTACTTTCCCTTGTGGATACCGTCAATGGTACATGTTTATTATGTATCTTTGCGCTTAGAAGGTGTATGTCACATTATTGGAAAATTTTAATATCCGTGGACATGAAAGTCCAAATAGTTACCTTAAATTATTTTCTTAAGGATGTGAAAGTTTCTGAATAAACTTAAACCGAACCAAAAAATATATATATAACTAACAACAAGTAAAATAAATACCTACATTTGATTTCTGAGAGTTTGCCGAATGAGTCTCGCGATAATATGCGTTTTACAGTGTTGTCAATCATATCAACAATTTACTACATGCTACAAGAAGATCCGTCCGATTTGTCCGATTCGAGTTACATAAACGTGTCACCGTTTTGCGTTTCCATTTTAGGATACCTTTAAATGGATGATGTAATTGAAGCAAAAATTACTACTAAATCATGTGACTATTTTAATCTCTTATAATCACATTTTCATGAGAGCAATAAACAAAGTAAAGAAGACTGATGTTTATTAATGCAATACCTGGCGTTCTTTTTTTTTAGCTTAAAGAAACAGCAAACTATATACCGAAATCGTGTACTCTGTAATGCTGTGTGGGGTTGAAAAACAAACGCTGGAAAGGGTCTGGGTGGGTTTATTTCTGAGCTCGATATAAAGCGACTTCTTAGAAAATTCGTTGCAAGTCTAATCTAAAGTCTAATTGATTTCAGACTTGATTGATGAAGACGCAGGAATTACGATTGTTTTAGATAGTTATTTTTTTAAAAAGCCAGCATGTCTGGTAGTGCGTTTAAACAAAAACAATAATCAGGGCATACATCTTAAAAACAGTGACATTATTGATAAACGCAAATGGAATAAATGTAGGAAAAGAATCAAACACGGGGCATTTTAGAAGAAGAAAAAAATTAAAAACATTAAAATATATTCACCAAATGCAAAATGCGATTAGTATAGGGCATTAATAATTAAAATTAAGTGCCTTATTAGAAAGAGAAAAAAACTTGCAAAGACAAATCATTTCTACTTCACCCAAATAAAGGTTCGACTTCACAAAATTACTAATTTCACCAAAATATTTGTATTATTATTATTATTTCATGCATTCCATTTCAGCACAACATCTGGAGTGCACATCCAGCACGCGCTACATCCTGATGCATCTTAGCTTTTCTGCACCACCTTTTCTATTTTTTTTTCAAGCCATTTTTTTTGTCAATTTTGTCGATTCAAATCGCACAGGCAGGAAATAGACGTAAATGCACGAGTTGTATATGAGTTGAAATTAAATAGCGTATCGCAGATTGCACTATAAAACTTTGCGCGTGGGTCTTAAAGAAACATTGTAAACATTGTAAATATTTTAAAGATTTGGAAAAATACGACGCATTGTTTCTTTTATGCTACATCTTTTTTTTTTTTTGCTTTAGTTGCAGTTTTTTGTTTATTTTGTAACTGTAACAGGTTGTATAGTCTGACCTCATAATATTTTATTGTGAATGATCTAGTTTTGACTCACTGATTGCACGGATCACTTGCTGGTCTCTTTTTATGCCGGTGGTAAAACTGTATGCCCAGCTAACACATGCCCCCCCCCAAACAAAAAAAACATTATCGGAGTAATTGAAGTAATGAGTCATTACAATTACTGCACTAAAGCTGATAAAAAACTTGATCTTTCGCGACTTGTTATTTTGCATAATATTCTGTCCAAATCCTTTGGTCACTGTTCAGTTTATTTTGATGGCTGCTATTGTTGAATTGCACAATTCTGTTTACATTTTTCTGCTACTGTGCACCTTATTCTGTCACGACAAGTTTTACTGGCGGCGCTATTGCTATTTTCATTTTTATATTTTGTGTATTGTGTATTGTCCTGCACTGTCCTGTGTTGTCTTGCACTGTCTTGTGTTGTCTTTTGCACTGTTTGCACCAGTTGCACACATGCACTTTATGCGGCGAGGATCTTAGTTCTTGGCCCTGTGTTTTTCTGTTCTGTGACTGTTGTTTTATGTTGTTATATGTAGCACCTGGGTTCAGGAGGAACGTTGTTTCATTTCACTATGTACTGCATCAGCTATATATGGTTGAAATGACAATAAAAGCTTCTTGACTCTTAACTTGATTTGACTAAATATTGTCTTTCGCAGTTTTTCCCCTTGATGAGTCACGAGCGCTTGTATTCTTGAAATGACTGACGTGGTAATGTAGGCCATAACAGATGAGTATGCAAAAGGTCACCTTGTGTCGGTTAAACACTGAGAGTTACTCATCCCCAATTTAACTCCTAATTATTAACACTATTCAGTGTCTTAATATAGACCAATACACAATGGTTTTCCATTATCCCAATTACCCATTACGACGAAGGTTTACTCGTATGAAGGTTTACGACAAGGTTTCCTTGAGTCATGTTTGACAGCAAAAAAATCTGAACCTCTAATTCTATAATTTGGACGCCCTGAAAAGAATAATAACGCACTAATTTAATATTTATACAAAATATTTTTTTCAATCCTACAAAGTTTCTCAAAAAAACAAACAAAAAAAAATCTCAAAAAAAGTTTTTATACTCCAACAAACCATTAGCAGAACCTCGTGTGTTGAATTAACACCTATGATCTGCACACACTTCACAAATTAACACTGTTAAACTTTATTCAGCAGCAAGAGTTAATTCAGATTGTTAAAATCTAACACTCATATGGACTCACATTTGACTTGTTTAGATGTAATTCTAGTGACGTTCGAATATATTTCTTGCTTCCACTCGTATGTCGTTTCAGCTCTGTGTTGCCAGATTGGTTAGTTTACCTCCAAACCCATTTTACATTATTTATAACCTGAAAAAACCTGTAGGATTTCATGCACTGGTAGCGGAACTATTATCTGAAATGGTGCAGTGAGGAAACCTGTAAATATTATTTGTTCTAGTTAATAACACCCATATACTAATTTCTTTGATTTATTTGGGTTGTCCCTATGGGTGGATTCTTAAAGTTTCCATGTTTTCGATATCAGAAAAAAAGATACAAAAAATATATCCAACTAAAATTATTTTAGAAAGCTTGAATAGTTACTATTAAAATATCTCTCTTTTTTTGCTTCAGTTTTACACAGCAAAGACAGAAGAGTCCATGTGGATAACAGGACATCCAGATAGGTGTCTTGTGGCCTTCTGTCTTGCAACTCGTTCATGTCTGATCATGTATTGCCTTCTCTGATATCACAACCGTTCCAAGCTTGCCCAGTTCCAGTATCAGATTTAACTCCTTTTTGGATCCCATTATAAGCATCAGTGTTATTTCCTATTTACATTTATTGCATTTGGAACACTAAAACACATGGCTCTACAGCGTACTGATTTTCAGTCACACAGGAATTCCTGAGATCTGTATTGGTTTTTGAAGAATCCCAGACCTGGGGCCAAGTTGCACCATAACAACTCTAATCTCAGTTACAGCAACATGGCAGTCAAAACTGATCCAGAAGCAGCGCTTCCACTCTGTGAAGCATCATAACGGGCGAGAACTATTTATAAAGAGTTGCTAGCCTCTTCAGTTTCACTGTCTGCTCTCCAT